>NW_006800345.1:54037-68969 GCF_000485575.1 Poecilia formosa
CTACTTTTACTTGAGTAAAATTTCTGCATTTTCTGCCCACTGAATGAAAAATAAACATATTTTAAACAAAAATTGACCAAACACAGACACACACCTGCAGTTTTTGTTAAAGTTTCATAAGCTTTATATTGAAAGAAACTGATGTGGAAAATTTTTCTTTTGCCTGATTTAGTTATTTTTTGTTATTTATATGAATAATTGTCATTTTAGTCCTTAAAATACCTAAATTTCCACTTAACTTCATATTTTGGTCCATCTGATGATGTAATATTAATATTCAAATATTAAATTATAATTTTATCAGTTATTCGAGTAGACTTTTTACCAAATACTTTTTCACAACTTGAGTACTTTTTAGGCTACTTCTTATTTTTTACTCGACTTGAGGTCAGAGGTAAGGTACTCTGCTCACCTCTGACCTCTCAAACGTGCAAAAGATGGCTGACGCCAATAGTAATCTACAACCAACTAACACTTCTATATCCATAGTCTGACATTTGGTCATCAAAACATCTGCAGGGATTAGATTGGCCACTTATTGCAGAACAAAATGTGTATTTTATAGTTTAGCATACCTATTAAACACATTTTCTGTTGGGACTTGTCCAACAGAAATACTTGGACTAGACAGACTGAAAAGGCTGATTTTCAATACATTTACACACTACAAAAACACAAAATCTTACCAAGTGTTTCTGGTTTAATTTCTACCGTAAATGTCTCAGCACAGTTGAAATAAGAGAAACTAATTTACTAGTAACTTTTCAGCAAGACATAACAGCTTGTTTTGAGTTAATAATTACTTAATATTGATGAAAAAGTTCTAGTTTCACTGGCTGAATGTTTCAGTTATTTCACAATCATTACCTAGCAACGCCAGCCAAGCTCAGCACGTTACCTAGCAACCCAGTTCTATTTCCACTGGCAGATTATTTCACTTATAAATTTCTTATTTTTGAAATAATCTGCCAGCAGAATTTGTATGGAATTGTTTACTTATAACAAGCTCCTACATCTTGCTGAAAAGTTAATAAGTTTGACTTATTTCAAGTTTACTAGTATATTTGGTATACTAGTATATTTACAAGAGAAACTAAACCAAAAATACTTGGTAAGACTTTGTGTTAATGTGCTTCTTTAGGTCACCAGTTGCATAAAGAACCTTGATTTCTATCACTAAACTGCACATAGAAATTGCACTTAATCATATTTCCAAATGTACTGATATTCTCATAGAATAGCGGGAAAAAAATGAAAAAACAAAAGCAAAGAAAACAATTCAGAGACAGTTTTACATCATTAATTGATGTAAAATATAATTAATAAATGATGAATGACAATAAATGCTCCTCCTTATAGGATAATGTATGGATAAACCAGAAAGCGCCAGCAGTGATTCAGAAAACGTGACGGCACCTGAGGAAAAACGGCAAAGGGAACTGAGACGGTGCCAGGTTTTTGACTCTGTTGGAAAGGTAAAACGTGACAGTTGCTTCAGCGTTGCTTCGACTGTCAATCTGCCTGCAGCGAGAGACAAAAGACACGTTCAACCAGAACAGGACCGAACTCTGCACGTCCGTCGACGTGACTGTTTTATGATGAGTCACTTCACCTGGAGTACAGAACACACCCACAGCATCTCAGTACCATGTTTATTAACGTGGTTAAAGGTGTAAAATGATTTAATTAACATCCCTTCACAAAAAAGAAATTGGACTACTTTATTTGCTTGATTTAATTTATTTATTTTTTGTTACTGGAGTACTTTTGACTAAACAATTTCTTATAAAAATAATTCATTAATATTGATGGAAACTACTATTTCTTCTGAAAGATTTCTTCACTCATAACCTTGGAAAATGTCTTAACACCTTTTTAAAGTAAATATTAAGGAATTATTGACTAAACACAACCTCCTATACTTTGCTGAAAAGTTAAGTGTAAGTTTGTTTGTCTTATTTTCAAGCGAATTAAGATATTTACACTAAAAACAAGAGAAAAATACTTGGTAAGATTTTGTGTTTTTGCAGCGCGCAGATCGAAGATGAATTGCAGGAACTCCAGATTGGATAAAATATTTGTTTTTCTCAGAAAAAAAATTGAGACCCACAGAATGTCATCATTGACAGAGGAAAGTAGGACAGAATCAAAATATGCTAAAATACGAAAAACGATAGCTTAGTACAGGACTGACACCTGGTATCAGTCAATGATTGCAACATCCCTAAATTAAAATCTTCCACTGATGAGGAGAGAAAATAAACGTCTCAAAGAGTCAAGAACCATTTGGTAAAAAGTCTATACAAGTACTGAGTAATTATCAATTACTAAATATTTACCAGTCTGTATCTGGTGAGTTTTTGGTTAAAACATGTTTGCTTTTCATTCAGTGGGTAGAAAATCCGGAAATTTACTCAAGAATAAAAAAAAATACAGCATAGTAAAATTACTCCTAAAAGTAAATTAAAAAAAAAAATTACTCAAGTAAATGTAATTGAGTAACTGTAACTACCAGAGGTGGACAGAGTACCCAACAATTGTACTCAGGTAACAGCAGCGATACGTCAACATATTTTTACTCAAGTAAAAAGTAGTAAAAAAGTATTTGGTAAAAAGTCTATTTGAGTACTGAGTAACTGATCAAATGATCAATACTCTAATATTTAAAAATTACATCATCACATGGATGAAAATATCAAAAAAGTGACTAGAGTAACCTGTAATAACTCTGGTGTCGCATCAACAGCGGTTATTTTCCATCCACTTAATGAGACGAGGCGTCTGATAAAGCCGCGG
Source organism: Poecilia formosa (assembly GCF_000485575.1). Taxonomy (NCBI): domain Eukaryota; kingdom Metazoa; phylum Chordata; class Actinopteri; order Cyprinodontiformes; family Poeciliidae; genus Poecilia; species Poecilia formosa. The sequence goes on from NW_006800345.1 coordinate 56,834, forward strand.
TTCGGCTCAGACTTGGAGCAGCGTGGGGGAACCACCAGCTGCCTTATCTCTGTTTATTCAAACTTCCCACCCATTCCAGCACACGCCCGCTTTTTTCCTCCAATAACAAACCAATAAAAACTCCAAGAAATCCCTTCCTAATTGTGAAGCTGAGGTGAATGAAGCGTGGACTGAAGTCTCGGTTGGTTTCTGTCTGTGCTCTTACGTAACTGCGCCGGTGAGAAACCTGCTTGCTGTTCAAACAGGTCAACATCACGTAGGATTAGCGGCTGGCGGACCTGACCCACATACCGAGACGCCTTCCTGCAAGTACACTGCAAAAACACATAATCTTACCAAGTATTTCTAGTCTGGTTTCCACTGCAAGTGTCTTAGAACACTGAAAATAAGAGAAAACTAACTAAAACATAACTTTTCAGTGAGATATAGAGGCTTATTTTAAGTCAATAATTCCGTAATATTGATGAAAAAGTACTACACTGAAAAAACACAAAATGTTACCAATTATTTTTGGTTTAATTTCTAGTACAAATGTCTTAGTAGTGATAAAATAAGACAAAACAATCTTACCTATAACTTTTCAGCAAGATAAAGGCTTGATTTAAATGAATAATTATTTAAAATTGATGAAGTTCTAGATTTTTTGGCTGAAAAATTAACTTTTAACAAGACATTTTTCCCATAAGTAAAATAATCTGCTAATATAAATGGTAGTTTTTCCTCAATATTGAAGAATTATTGACTTAAAATAAGCATAAGCCTCCATATCTTGCTGGAAAGTTACTTTTAAGTTAGTTTGTTTTACTTAAAGTGTTCCAAGACATTTGCAAGAGAAACTAGACTGAAATTGCTCCAAGACTTTTTACAGTGTAGTTCCACTGGCAGATTAACTTCACATGGGAAAATGTCTTGTTATAAGTGAAATGATCTGCCAATAGAACTAGTACTTTTTTGTCAATATTTAGAAATCATTTACTTAAAACAAGCTCCTATAGCTTGCTAAAACTTAACTTGTAAGTCAGTTTCATCTTATTTCAAACGTATTAAGGCATTTGCACAAGAAAATAGACCAGAAATACTTTGTGTTTTTGTAGTGTAGCTGTCGCCTCCATCTCTCTTGTGCTGCTTTCACACTAATTTGTGACTCCCTTTGCTACAGTGAGGCTCAGAGTTTTGTAGAAATAACAAACGGCAGCTGCTGATGAGACGTGGCAGAGATCCAAGAGTTACTGTGAAACCTGGCTCAAGGCCTCAGATAGACTTTCCATTGTTCTCCTTATTGTTTGCTGACATGACTCATCCCAGAAAAGTGTTTGGTGATTGGCTGCATGAAGCCTTGTGTCTTGCTTTGTGTTCTTTTCATTTGTTATTTTGAGATAGTTCAGTTTCTGCTTCTCACAACATCTGTCAACATTCAATCCTTCATGTTTCTGAGCAAAAAGTCGATGGATGTTTGTGACCTTACGTACCATGACATTAAAATGGAAGCAATATTTTCCACTTAAAGGGGACCTACTATGCCAAATTCACATTTTACCTGTTTGTGTTCTTCCATTTGGGTTTCTAAAAACAGCCAAGACAGTTAAAAACAATTCCCTAAATGTTTTTGGAAACAAGTTAATGGTTTTGGTGTCTGGAAAATTAGTTTTTTAAAACCTCCCTTTTGTTAAGTCACATACGAGTACTCTTCTGTTGCCTAGCAACCCCAGCAGAGTTCTGCCCATCACCTAGCAACCCCAGCACAGTTCCGCCCATCACCTAGCAACCCAAGTTGAGCTCTATCATGATTTGTCAGCTGGTTTTACTGCTGAATGTGCACAATGGCTGCTGGAAAAGACATGTGTTTTTTATTGACTTACCATTTAGGATGTACTTGTTCCATTCATCTTGGTTGTGCAGGAGGCCAAACTGCTGCTTTTCAAAGATGTAAGGTTGTATCTGTTTTCAGCCGTTTTCATGTGAAAGTGTAAATGTTGAGTGGGGGTGGGGGGGCTGGCCAAAGCAGCTTATTTGAATTTAAAGTGACAGGAAGCCCTAAAACAGCTCATTCTGATAGGAACTCAAATTAGAGACTAAAATCTCATTATCTAAGAATGATTTTGTGCAAGAAATTACCTGAACATATTTCGTATCACCCATAGACCTTTCCTAACCTGTTCAAGGAAGCATAATAGGTCACTTTTAAAAATGCCACAATGAAAGTTAAAGTAGAAAAAGTGACAGTTAATGTGTCACTTTTTCCCTGTGGTCCAACAGCCATCTGCAGAAATACACCACTTCCTGTTTCAGGAGGTTTTTGAAATGGTTCATTTTCCAAACACTAAAAAACATCAACTTATTACCAAATACTGGCTGGATGCTTTTTTAAGGACTCGGGTTGGTTTCAGAAGCAGTTGAAACCCAAAACGGAAGTACAAAAACGTGTGAAATTTGAATTCTGCATATTAGGTCCCCTTTGACAAATATGTAAAAATTAAATTTTTAGAAGTTACCACCTGAAGCTCTAAGGCAAAATGGAGCCAACAGATACAGGACAGAACTACAAAACATAATATGTTACCAAGTATTTTTGATCTGGTTTCTAGTGCAAAGATCTTATTTTACTTGAAATAAGACAAAACTAACTTACAAGTATATGTTCAACAAGATATAAGTTTATTTTAAGGGAATAATTCCAAAATATTATGAAAAAGTCAGTTTTATTGGCAGATTATTTAACTATACATTTTTCTAATGTTATAAGTAAAATAATCTGCCAATAAATCTAGAACTTTTTTTATTAACTTTAGGAATTATTCACTTAAAATAAGCCTCAGTATCCTGCTGAAAAGTTACTTGAAAGTTTTTTTCTTATTTCAAGCAAAATAAGATCTTTGCACTAGAAACCAGATCAAAAATACTTGGTAAAATTTTGCGCTTTTATAGTGGCAAAGAGCCACATTATTGTTGTTGATCAGTAAAAGGCACTGAAAAATGTCATGTGGTCTCTAAATCATTTTTATTATTCTAATTCTTTATTTCTGTTTCATTAAAGCTAAACACTTCTGCTGAAAGAGGTTAAACACACATTTTTCTCGAATATTGGTAAATTCTGCCTCTAATACCCACAAAGGTTTTCTTCTGAAAGACAAAGTGTCACTGTCAATAAATATCAAATGGGAGATTCCTTTAAGTGGGCGAGATTGCTAACAGCTCGAACATAAGTAAAATCCACAATCTAAATCAAAAGTTTAAGGGCTGCGGGGGAAAATGCTCGTCACCGCTCTCGGTTTTGATACGATTGTTATTTCTGTGGATTACTAAGTCAGTGACACTGTGGTTAAAACAAACCCGCTCTGATTGATTCCTACACCCAAACCAAGACTTGGAACAAGATACGCTGCCTTTCTAAATGCATTTATTATAATGTGTATTTTGGAATAATAAATTTCCTCCCCCCCGTCTGTCAGGCACAAAACAAAAACAAAGTGCCATTTTCCAGCGGCTGCTGATGAGGTGACATCAGTTTCATCTCATGGTTGTGGCCGACATGTGCACAGGTGTCAGGAGGCTGTGCGTCATCGTGGGGTCTCTCTCTGCACACTCGCTGAACCTAAAACCACAGGTCTGACTCACTCTGCAGCTCCTCCTACCATTCTTGTTGTTCATAGCCTCTCTGTTGTTCCCTGACCCTCACCTTTGCACTACTTTCTCTCCGGGGTGAGCGAGCATCACCGCCTACTCACATCCCCCCCTGTCTTCGGTATTTTCCTTCGTGTTTTCTTTTATCTAGAGCCGGAGCGAGCTTCCTGCCAAACAATTGAAGGAACCCGGCAGTCAGAGGTGCCATGTTCTCCCGACCGACTGTATCTCTATTGTATGCACAGATAGGACACACAAACTCATCCCACAGCTGGAGGGATGAGAGGATGCAGCAGGAAGAGCTGCTTCCTGCTCAAAGGTTCATGGATGATAACCGTCTGTTTACTGCAAGTTTGGTTAGAATAGTTTCTCCGTTTCTGTGTATTTGTTAGATAAATCTAATACCACGAGTGACGCTCGATTTCCTTTCAGATCCAATACTGAGTAGAATTTGCTCTTGGAGTAATAATAGTATATTCGTATGTAATTTGGTGGAGGCTCAAAGCCTTGCGGTTAGTTTCTCACTTACCAAAAGTGGCAGGTATAACTTTCCCATGAGCTTAGAAAGCATTTTTAAAGGATCCACCACTGATTGAACATGTTGGCCTAAATATGTCGTAGTCTTTCTCTTAACCTAAAAATTGTTGTCACAAAGAGATCATAAATACTTTTTTTTCTTTTCTGTTTTTACAAATATTTATCTTTTACGGAGCCAAAAAACAAATCCTCCGTGTCCCGTTGGGGTCTCCGTAATTCTATTCACCTACCAAGGTCGTGAATTTTTCGTTTGCGTAATGAATGTACAGTTTGAGGAAATATTGACCTGAAACCTATAAACCAAACGCGAGACGTCAAGGTCGTGGAGGCTGATGAGAGCCGCCCGCAAAACATCTGGATTGAGGAAAACTGCCTCCACGCTTTTACGCCGCTGTACACACGATATCGGCTAATGAGCTACTGTTTGCTCCACTAGCTGGAGCTAACGCCTTTAGGAGGAGCCAAGACTATTAGCAGAAGCTAACGCAAAATCAAAACCAATCGGAAGATAATGAATGGATGTTTAAAGGGAAAAACTTTATAAAATACAATTTTTGATATGTTAGGGAGAATGTTATGATGCCGACGCTTACCGTAAACAGCTTGAGTTGAAAACTGGAGCTCATTTCCGGTTAGCATTTTCAAGCAGAAGCAGCACAAACACCTGCTTTTTTTATCCGACTTCCTCCTCTTCATCTGTAATTTCCACTCGTAATTACTTCATTACCTTCGATTTAAACACGCTCTGGTTCAAATTAAAAGAGCTAAGCTTTACTTATTAAACAAAAATTACTGTTCTGACCGTATTAATGTCTATGGTTCTGACTGACGGGAGCTAGCGCCTAGCATAGATCCACTACCCAGAATGCATTGCAGCATAAACAACGTATGTAATATTTCTTTATAAAACCTAATTTTTGCTGTTGCATATTAAATAAAAGTTTCTAAAATAATGTATATTTATTACAATTAATCATAAAACTTTTTAATAAACAAAATCAGCATTTGAAAACTATTTACTCAGGTTGTTTCTCTGAAATTAAATATGTGTTAATTTTTATTTTAATAATACAAACACTTTCACTGGTGTGCAACTCTTCCAAACAACTATCAAGTTAAATGTATATGCTGAATTAATGCAAATAGATGAAACTCTGAAATTAAAACCAAAATGTTAACAGATTATGACCATTGTTTAATGTGGAAAAGTTTCTTTCCTTTTAAACGTTGCTTTTCTTTAGAATAAAATCACTTTTGCTTTATAAAATTAGGATAGACCTAAAGCTACAGCCTCTACCAAAGAACCTGCAGCACATTTTCTTCTTATTCTTATTTGTTGAATGATTGCATTCAACAAACGATAGTATGCATGTTGTTTGCATAAACGAGTTTGTCTTCAAAAGAAAAGCAGAACCAGAAAGGCCGGACCTGAAAGACAGCGCATCTCTAGAGTTAACCCTGAACACAGTTTGCTTAATCATTCAATTGCACAATGATCTCCTACCTTTTTAGAAAATGTCAGACATGACTTCGGTGATGGTCAGGCCCTGAAATAAGAGAGTGACCAGAACCGTAGAAATAAAGCCAGGGTGGAATAAACACAAACAGGTCATGAAGAGAGCCACACAAACAGATATAAAAAGGTTTTGGTTCTGGACGGCAGATTTAGACCGCTGGGTGAGGTTAGGGGAAAACCTACGGCCGCTCCGTTGGACAGCTCTTTGTTTATCGGCTGCATTTTCTCCTGCATTCTGTCGCGGTCATGGTGACTGTGTAAAGTTTGTCTTTTCTAAGTATCGGGTAACCACGCTGCGAGCTGCCAGCTTTCTGTGTTTGTGCGTATATGCCTCAATACCATAAGTGATTATACCCCGTTTTGGAATAAAAAAGTGTGCTTTTAAAAGAATGATTTCATGGGAAAATGTAGCGCAGCGTGGACACGGCTCCTGACCGATGTTCCCCGAGACAGACGTGCAGACTCAGCATGCCGACTTGGACTCAGACACGCTGGAAAGCAGCTGGAGGTTGACCCCGGGTCAGCAGGCCGCTGCGTTGATTGGCAGATGCTTTAACAGGCTCTGATTGGCTCTAAGCTCACCTGTGGCAGGCGGGATGCAGAACCGCCAGTTTCAGTAACAGAACCTGTCACACACACAAACACTGCAAAAACACAAAATATTACAAAGTATTTTTAGTCTAGTTTCTATTGAAAGCATCTTATTACACTTAAATTAAGAAAAAACTAACATGCAAGCAACTTTTCAGCAAGAAACAGAAGCTTTTCAGTCACTAATTATGTAACTGTTGACTAAAATAAGCTCCCTTATCTTGCTAATAACTTACTTGTAAGTTAGTTTTGACTTATTTCAAGTGCTAAGATAATTGCAATAGATGCTAGACTGAAATACTTGGAAAAACTTTGTTTTTGTAGTGCAACTCCCAAGATGTTTTTGCTAAAGAAACTGGCTGTTTCCAAAAATATGAATCTAAGTGTATTAATGTAAGGTTTAGTGGAAGAAAAACAACTTTTGCACTGAAAACACACAATTTTACCAAGTATTTTCAGTTTAGTTTGTACGGTAAACATCTTATTAAACATAAATTAAGACAAAACCAACCTGGAAGAAACTTTTGAGCAAGAAACAGAAGCTTGTTTTCAGGCAAAAAATTACATATTGATTTAAAAAAAAGTATATTAAGGATTTATTTACTTAAAACAAGCTCAAAAAGCTTACAAGTAAGCTATCTTATTAGCTTACTTGTAAATTAGTTTTGTCTTATTTCAACTATACTGAGATAATTGCAATACAAAGTTGACTATTGCAAAGTAGCTTCTAGTCTACTTTGCAATACAATAAGTAAACTAAAAATGCTTGGTGATATTTTGTGTTTTTGTAGTGCAACTCTCAAGATGTGACTACTAAAGAAGCTGGCTGTGTATTAATGGAAAGTTGAGTGGAAAGAAAACGTGCTACACAGCAAAACCTCTTACCAAGTATTTTTGGTATAGTTTCTAGTGCAAATATCTTAGTAAATTTGAAAGAAGAATTAACTTTACCAAGAATTAGGAGCTTCTTTTGAGTCAATAATTACTTAATATTGATTTTATAAAGTATCAGTTCCACTAGCAGATTATTTCACTTATAACACGAAATGTTTCCCATGTTATAAGTGAAATAATCTCCCAATGGAACTAGTACATTTTCATCAATATTATCTAATTTTTGACTCAAAAGAAGCTCCAATATCTTTATCGTTAGTTTTTAAGTTAGTTGTGTCTTATTTTAATAGTAGTGACACATTTGCAGTAGAAACCAGACCAAAAATACTTGGTAAAATTTTGTGTTGTTGCAGTGTATGCGAACAATACCACCCCACCCTTTACGTCTCACACTGTGTCCCCAAAAATTTAATCCATCCAGAGTCCATTAGGAATGAAGACGTTCTGTTTGATATGCAGAGGAATTTCCCTCTCTCCTGATCTCCAGGACAGAGGAAGAGAGCGCCGCACAATGTTCCAGTTAAAAGGACTTGGTCCCCATTGAAACTGGGCCCTCTGAAATCCCTGTAGATCCCCCGGGGGCCCCCATTACGGTTCTGGCCTCAATAGACGGAGCTGCGATGCCGAACACTGGGCCTCCTTGTATTCAGCCGGCGCCCCAGCCGAGAGCCATTGACAAGCCCCACAATGTCCCGAGCGCTCCTTTACAGTAGAGAAGGGCTCTTTTCTCTGGACACGGAGAGGAGGACCTGCTTTTTCACAAGGAGCCTTTCCAAAGGAGGCATCTGCAATCTGTTGCTTACCCCTCAACTCACAGAAGTCTCCCCTTCAGCCTTTTTTTGTGTGTGTTTTATTGCAAACTGGACGAGAACAAATCGACCATGAATTCCTGAGCGCCTGGCAGCCGCTGCCCGCTCCGGCTCCGCAAACTTTCTCCTGCACCGTCCCTCCTTTCAATCTCCCTCCCTCGCTCTCTAACTTTCTTTTGTTGAGAAAAAAAAGCCGCTCTCCCCCTCCTCTACCCTTTTACTTCTCTCATGTGTATCTTTCAACCGATTCTCTCTCTGTGACTGAAGAGCCGAACCGTTGAGGGGGCTTTACACTGACGTGCTGAATGGGAAATTGTTTCGCAGAGCATCAACCCATCTTGCATGCAATCCCAGGCCATCCCTACCATCTCGAGAGCTTAATAAAGATAAAAAGCAGAGGGGGGACAGATGAAAGTTGTTGGAAGGACGATGGTTTAGATTCATTGTAAATATACAAGAAAAATTTCCAATATAAAACTCAAATATTCTGTTACAATATGAACTCTGTTTGGACCGTTTCTGTTTACCATTCTGGTTTGGCCGCCATCTTTGTTTCTGAAGCGGATGTTATGAGTTAACCGCTTGGAACTAATTTTAATCTAATAAACAATTAAATCTACAATTAATGATCAGATAATTGTTTCAAAAGTTGTGGTGCAAAGATGTTTACTGGTTTCTAAGTTAGGCTTGGACAATAAATCAGCAACAATATGTACTGTGATAGATACATGATCAATATCTGTAGATAATACATATGCTGCAATATTCAATATTCAATACACTGACCTATTCACTGGGTATTCTGACTTCTGAGCCAGAACCGCACAGCATTCTGGGAGATGTAGGCAGAGGAAAAGCTTTAGCCACTCAACCTCTCACAGCTAGCTAAGCAAAGTTGGTGAAGTCAACAAACTCACTTACTCTTTGGTTACCTAGCTACTCACTCATTCTTTGGTTACCTAGCAACAACCTGTTGAGTAACTTGCGCAGCAGCAGTTTCAGGTTTCCACACTGCGCCTCATAACGGCTTCAAAATAAACAGCAGCAGAGTTGAATTGAAACTGTGGATAAAATAGTAAAAGTCACACTAACTGGTTTGGACGTATTTTAAATATTAAAAAAACAACAACAACAAAAAAAAATCAATAACTGTCAATATGAAACGTTAATATGGTGGTGAGATTTCCAACCATATCGGCCAGCCCTAATCCAAGTATGGTTTCTTAAAAACACGTGACATATGGACGCTCGCTTCGCTGTGAGATGTTGGGTGAAGAGAAAGCCTGGCCGCCTCTCCACCAAGGCCACTCTTATCCTCTGTCCTCCTCCGTCGTTCTCTGTAAAGCCCAGGGGATCAAGTCATCCAAGGCCACTGCTCTGCGCACATCTGCTCCGCCGGACAACCAGGCCAGCCGGCGAGGCGAGAGGCCGACTCGGGGCCGACTCGGCCCCCGGTGGTCAGGACACTTGGCTCTTGATGGACTTGGGTGGCTGACGGCTGGATTCAGGGGGGATTAGATGCCTCAGAGCGGTGCTCAGGCTTCCATGGAGATACTGTCGTCCAGTGTTTACAGCCTCCCAACGGCGCGTCGGACCTCTCCTCCCCATCCGTCTATTCCTCCACAGGCCCGCTGCGTCCCTCCTCTTCTAATGTAAATGTCGGGGGCTGGCAGGCTGGAGACTGGGGCTTGTTTTGGTGATTCTCTGCTGTTCTTATTGGACTTTTACAATTTCAGCCTTTCATTTTTTTAAAACTCCCTCTTTATCCTTTCTCCTTTTAAGAGGTTCTGTCCAGCCAGGCCGACTGCCCACAGAAGGGCCGGTGTTTGTGCCATCCGGCTTTCACGCTGCCCCCAGTTAAAGTGAATGGCAGAGTGCAGTCTGGCCCTTACAGAGAGCACCTGGTGGTGTTCATGTGCCAGCTCGAGGATTGGCCAAGAGACGCCTGAACAGCTTATTTGTCTGGAAATGAGTCCTTTCTTATTTTATAGACCTTCAGTCAACAAGGACAGATTATGGCATTTTAGAAAATAACTGGTAATCCAATTCAATGTCATTGTCAGAACAAGTGATGGTGTTTACTACAGGAACTTTTAAGTCTCTAGTTTGTAGATTTTTAGGAAATTTTAAACACATTACATCTTATGATATATCAGAAGTTTTTGGACAAAACAAAAAGGAACATTTTTATAATTTTAATAAAAATAAACAGATTCTAGTCTGTTCAGAAAAGTCATAAAACACCACAGGTCTTGGGGATCCACAGGGTGAGGTCCTCGGATTAATGCTTTTTTACTGCAAAAGCAAAAAATCTTACCAAGCATTTGTATCTACTTTCTCGTGCAAATATATTAGTACACTTGAAAATAAGACAAAGTTCACTTATAAGTAACTTCTCAGCAAAATAACCCAACTATGTGAAATTACGAATCCAAAGGCTCTAAGACATTTTTGTTTGAAAATTGAGGCTCTGTTTTACCCAAGCCTCGTATCGGCATGACCTGTAGGCATCCCAGGTCAAAACCACAGCTGACCAAAAAACACAAAGATGCATCTCACATTTCCTGAAAAACATCTTGATCATCTCGTGGACTGACAAGAAAAATATGGACCTTTTGGTGTCTGCATCCAGTTACATCACCATGTTTGACAGCAGAGAGTCAAACATGGTGGTAGTCTGATGGTTTCAGACTGTTTTTCTTTTACAACCCATTAAATCTGCTCTCTAGCAGACAATCCAAAAGGAAATGTCCAACCAAACATTCATCACCTTGAGGTTCAGCACACTTAAGTTATGCAGCAGGACAATGAACCAAAGCAAACCAGCAACCTCATCTCTGAATGACTCAAAAAACCTAAAAACTACAGTTAATAGAAGTTTGCAGGGCCTAGTCAAAGTCCTAACTCATGGGCTGTTTGTCTGTCAATATGTTTTAATGGCAGCAACAGAGAATAAACCACTTGCAGTCCTATGGCTGACTGGTCTGAATAACAATCTGTCACTTCTACACGAAATCCAGGTTAGGATTTTTTCTATGGGCTAAACAAAACATGTTCATTACATTTTTGCACAAAGTCATTCTTAAATAATTAGGTTTAATGAGATTTCTACACGCACACAGCTGGATAAAACGTGTTGCAGATCCGCCTTGGTTGCTAGGTGACGGGCAGAACTCTGCTGGGGTTGCTACGTAACAGGTGGGGCTTCTCTGGGGTTGCTAGGTAACAGGTGGGGCTTCTCTGGGGTTGCTAGGTGAGGAGCAGTAGCTACTTATTTCCAACGTTACATTCAGAAGGTTTTTTGTAAATGGCTCATTTTTCACCAAAGGACATAAAATTATTGCCAAAAATCATTTAGGTGATTTTTTTTAAAGTTAAACTTTTCATACTGCTTTTAGAAGAAAAACAGCACAAAACCCAAACAGAACCACAAAACAGTGGAAATTGCATAACAGGGCTCCTTTGACATGTCGATCTTTACGGTGAAGCCAGTGTCTTACGTGATAAAATGGGTCGACTTCAACCCTCCTTGCAATCTCAGTCCTATCAGAATAGACAGAGATAAACACAAGTTATTGTTTAAGGAAATGATGTTTCTCAGAACTCATGAAGTTACAAATTTTCACAGATTTTTTTATCATCTTTATCACTATATAGGTAAATAGTGGAAAATCTATGCAAATTAAAGACAGTCTTAAGATAATACGCAAATTGCCACTCAAAACCCCCTGGAGAGGTGCTTTCTTTCTTTTAAATTAACATTTCATATCCAACTTTCGATTGTCACCTCGGCACGTGGCTCTACATGTGACCATTTGCTTCTCGGTAATCAGCTCAGTTTTTACTTTCCCTGAATCAATCAAAGATTAAAAGCCCTTGTTTGAGTTTTCAGTGGTTACAATGGTTTTACCAAGAACAAAGTGAAGAAATTAAACTTTTTGCCAAAAAACTGAATCAATCTGCGGCCTGAAGGTGATGACTCATGCGCTCGTCTGACACGATTTTTATTCTCTTTTTTCAAAATCTGTAAGAAACAATGAGCAGAAAGCAAAACAGTTTCAGCTGCACTGACTCATTTTGAACCACGCTAAAGCTACAGATATAGTCAAAGAAAGAAAACACACACACACACACACACACACGCACACACACGCACACACGCGCACAC
>NW_006800345.1:68979-75457 GCF_000485575.1 Poecilia formosa
ACACACACACACACACACACACACACAAAGTGTTCAGGCCGTAGACGAGCAGCGGACTGGTGATTGATTTCTCTGGGTAAGAAAAAAAGCACCTGACTATATATGAAGAATGAAGGGTGGAGTCTGAGGGGCCCACTTACTGACAACAGCAGCAAGGAGCCAAGTGTGTGTGTGTGTGTGTGTGTGTGCGGGAAAGAGACAAAGGAGGAATCTTTCCCGTCTGTCCTTGCACAAGTGTGTGAGACTCAGAAAGTTGGGAACTTTTCCTGCTTCTCTGTGAGTTTGTTACTGGGAAGAAGAGCGGCTCCCATCACTCCCATCAGTCCAGCTGTGCCTCTTTTTATCTTCACTTCCGCTGCCTATCAAGTCTGCTTCTTCATGCTCCCCCTTCCCCCGCCACCCTGTCCACACCGGGACTAAAAACAGATGAACACTCGACCAACTCCACCGCTGCACATCAAAGGCCAGAGATGGAGAGACAAAGAAACTCCTTCGGTCTTTTTCCCAACTTATCCTGTTCATTTAAAAAAGCAAAAAGTTTTCTATGTGATGAAAGCGAGTTTCTGGAAAGTATTATGGTAGTGCAAAATATCCACCTTGAACTTATTTGTGGATTTCATAAATCATTAAAATGGACCTGTTATACAAAATTCACATTTTGGATGTTTTTGTACTTCAGCTCTTAAAATCGACTCAGGTGATTTTGGTGAGTGGAAAACAAATTGTTCCAAAACCTTCCGACTTTAACATCACAAATCAGCAGGCGCTGCTCACCATATAACCCCAGTGAATCCCAGCTCGTTACCTAGCAACCCCAGGAGAGTTCCTCCTGTCACCTAGCATCCCAAGCTAGCAGTATGTGCTGTACAATGGCTCCTGGAAAAGACAAATATTTTGTTGTCGACTTACCATCCAGAAACAACTTCCTATATTCTTGTTGGTTGTACAGGAGGCTCCACTTCTGCCTTTCAAATATGTACTGGTGTATAGCTGTGCATTTGTTTGCAGCCGTTTTCACGTGCAAGTGTAAACTTGTTTGGATTTAAAGTGACAACAGGCTCAAACACAGCTCATTCTGAATGGAGCTCAAAACAGGCAGAACTGAGGAGACTGAAATCTAATTTTCTAAAGTTATTTTGTGAAAAACATGTAATGAACATGTTTTGTATAGGCCACAAAGCTATGCTAACCTGTTCAAGGAAGAATGACAGGGTCACATTTAAACAGCAGCAGCTGAAACAGACTTTAAAGTTTGTGCATCGGCTATAATCTGTAATTCTTATATTTGCTAAATAAGGATTATTAGAGTATCATTCATTGCAAATTAACATCAAGTAAAGTAAGCTTTCAATAATAAACGGATTTATTTATTATTTATTCATTATTAGGAAGATTATTAGTGAAAGCAAAAAATGTGAGGCAAAATGTCAAGAAGAAGCCATGAGAACAAAAATCAAACCAGGAGAGAAAATATTGTGATGAACGGATGAATTTGATTTGACTGAATTTGATTCAGTTCAATTCAGAAAAAGTTCATGTACTAAAAAGGAAAATTAAAGTTTGTCATAATTCATATCTTCAAAGAGTTTCCAGTGATGGTGGGGCTGGAAGGATCTCCAGTAGCAGTCAGTCTCACAGAGAATCTGAAGAGGCCTCTGACTGAAGACTTTCTTTATGAGAGTCTCATGGCCATCATGACGAGCTAATAGCTAAATATCCGAGCAGAAGAGACAATTTACTACAGTAGCATGTTCCGGATGACCCAGTCAGTGTAAGAACTGCTAATCCACCTCATTTGCTTTTGCTGCTCCTCTTTAAATCTATCTGGCTGTGTGGTTAGAAAGACGTTGGAGTTGGATATATGATCCAATCCTGTTGGTTTGAATTTTCTCCTGTTCTCTTTACAACTTTTAATTCATCCTGGAAGGAAAATAACCCGATTCACTGAAATCAAAGATTCATTAATTTTAAGACTTAAGTCTTAAAATAGTCAGCTTCCCCCTGCAACTCGTGCTGTGGGTGCCAGTAAATGTGAATGGCACTTTGAGGTTTATTTTGTTCTGTTTTGCAGTTTATGTCATTTTCACAAAATAAATATGGCGACTGTTGAATATAACAATAAACTTAGAAAATAAACAACACTGATTAAAAAATAATGGTGAAAGAAAGCTGAGTTTAGATGGATTTTTTTCAGATTAGAGTTTTTTTGTTAACCGTCTGTGTCAGTTTGAACTTCTGTCTCTCTAATCAAACTTGTCTAAATAAATAAATAAAAAAAAAAATTCTAATATTTTAATCTGGTTTAAGCAGGACAACAACAAATTTGACAGTTTCAAAGAGGTAGAAAAAAAAATCACTCGTTCCTCATAAACCTCTACCTGCTTGTGTTTATTTAAATCCTTTGGAAACAAACTGTTGCATTCGTAGCACAAATGCTAAAACCCAAAACGTGTTTTTCATGTTTTTTGATAAAAACTGACGAGTTCCCAATGGCGACTGAGTCAAAAAGCTCCTTCAAACAATGAATTACTGTAAGTGAGGGAGTCAGCGTGTAGGAGATATTTAAATTGTGGTTTTCCCACAAGTCTGGCAGTATATTAACTCCAAAAAGGGGAGAGGGGGTGTTTATGTGAAAATACGAACCAAAAAAAAAAAAGTATCTGTAAGTCATGTGCTCTCCAGTCAGCTTCCCCCTGCAACTCGTGCCGATCACCTGTGGTGTTTGTCTGCGCATCAGAGGAGGAAACCTCCAGTCACAGTTGGTTCGGCTTCACTGCAGCGGCGGTGGCAGCGGCGGCTCTGCAGGATGCTCTGCTGTTTGCAAAACTCAGGTAGTGGGAGAGGTGTGGAGATAACGGAAAAAGAAACCGAGAGATGAAGAGAAATTAAAAAAAATCACTTTCCTGCATCCAAATTACACTTTAAAATAACCCAAAAGTTAAAGAAAAGCACAAAAACCCAGTTTTAGTGCTGAAGAACTTTATTTCCTACATAAGGATTGAGTAATATTTGTTATTTTTATTTTTAAAGCAAACAAGGAAACAGAAACCGAGGAAAACAGCTTACGATAAGATCAGAACACACAGTTCCTATATCTGCTGGTGACTCTGGTTGCTGAGCAGAATGACTGGAAACATCCGTGATGCTGCATGGTTCAAACCACATTACACACACACACGCACACACACGCGCACACACTCAACATCCCAGTGATGTGGTGAGGCGCAGAACAAGCTCACAAACACCATACCGCTGCACAGAACTCTGCTGCAAACGTGTTCATTAGAGATGTGGAGAAAAAAAAAAAACACACAGAGTGGGCAAGCTGTGACACCAAAACCACACTGTTAGCATAAAACGCTACAGACGCCACCAGCCTTCACTCTCTACCTGCACAGAAACACTGAAACAAGTGGCTCAGTGCACAGCCTGCACCAAGGTGTTTTCTTATTTCCTGTTTTTGGTTTTCTTGGTCTCCTTTTCTTGCGTCACTTTATGCGTACATTGTTTGTTTATGAATGTGAATGGTCAAGTGCATGCATCATTAGATGTGTGTGTTCAGCAGAGAGGTGCTAACCGTGGAGCTGTACATGCCTTTGCATCACGTGTTTAATATTACGCAGACGTCAGTTGGGACACTCTGTCCAATTGTTGAGATGACGGAGAGTGCAGATAAGATAAGATGCTCTGAATCAAAGGAGTGACGACTGACGGATTCACAGTTACGACTTGCTGCAACTAAACAATGATCTGCATCTGTACAATCAAAACAAAAGCAAGCAGAGACACACAAGAGCAAGCAGAAGACTGGATCCCACTTAAATCATGTCATTATGCCTTCACAACTGCAAAGGGCTAATTTAAATAAAACTGGAAGAACGCTTAAAAAGAGCACAGCTTCCTACAATCAGCCAGGGAAATTATCTCTAAAGTGAGAAATATTTCATGTTTTGATCCACTTTTAGTTAAATAACTTTTACTTTATAAAATGTGCGGTGTTCTGTGTTTTACAGTCATTTCATAACTGTAATGAAATGACTGTAATTATGGCTGTTGATTTCAACCTTACAGTAAATTAAAATAAAGTTTTGAGAAGTAGAGCGGTATTTTATTTTAAATGTTTGAAGGTAGCATCACCTGATAAACATTTAAATTTACAGTAAACGGGTTAGGCTAGGACCGTGGGTTACAGGAAACAAGTTAACCAGTTTAATATCTCATATTTTCCCAGCAGCAAGAAGAGGTCAATCTATAATTTGTGTACGAACTATAAAAACAACGTAAAAAATTGTTTAACAGAATTTATTTTGCATTATTCACTGTTTTATGTATGTTTCATCATGCTGTCTTGATGCTCTTGGGGCCCCCTGGTGGTGTGGAGGCTCCAAGCATCTGTTTATCTCGCATATCTTCAGCTGGCTCTGTATTTGGCCATTTATACGCAGAGTTGAGTAGTAACTAATTACATTTACTCAGTTATGTTTACTTGAGTAACTTTTTTGGAATAAATGCACTTTTAGGAGTATTTTTACTTTTACTTGAGTAATTTTATGATGAAGTATTTTTACTCTAACTTGAGTAAAAATTTCTAGATTTTCTAGCCACTGAATGAAAAACATGTTTTAACCAAAAATTCACCAGACTCAAACCTGCAGTGTTTGTTAAAGTTTCATATGTTTTTATTGAAAGAAACTGATTTGTAAAAAAAAAAAAAAGAAAAAAAAGATTGATTTTGGTATTTTTTTGTTACTTATGTGAATTATTGTCAATTTGGTCCTTGAAATACCAAAATTTCCACTTAACTTTATATTTTGGTCCATCTGATTGTGTAATTTTTAAATATTAAATGATTGACAATTTGATCAGTTACTCAGTACTCGAGTAAACATTTTACCAAATACTTTTTTACTCTGAGTAATTTCTTAGATGGCTGCTCTTTACTTTAAGCAGTGCTGCTCTCACTTGAGTAAAGGTTTTGGGTGCCACCTCTGTTTGGTTGGAGTTCATATATCTGTCTAAATGTATTGCTGGATTCTGATTGGTTACTTCACTATTTGTCTTGTCACGCAACTTAGCATGTGTCCCTAATAAAGTGGCAGCTGAGTGTGTTTGTGGCTCTTGAGCTTCTAAAAAAAAAAACATTTTCTGAAGTTTCTTAATTTGTGGCTTCCCCGTATTGTGCAGCGTCCTCTGCTAGCTGTGCTGTAATCACGCTTTCATATATAGTTGTATTTCTGAGTAGCGCTGATGCGTAGGTGTGAGGGCATGTGACTGTGTGTGTATGAACCAGCTGGTGTCCTAATCAAAGTTTCTCATCTCCTTCACATCGCTACGCTCAGCCTGTATACCTGTGTGCCGTCTTACGTACGCTGTGGTTTCTCTGCTCGCCCTGCAGTACGCTCGCATGAGAGCTGTTTATCTCCGCACCGTGGCTTCCTCCTCAGCATAAAAAACATTTTGTCTGTACCTCTGTGCCACTACTCCCCGTTTTGTCTTTCATGTTTGTGCAGCTGAAAACGCCGCGACCTGAAAATGAAGCGTGACGTGTTTGGAGGCTGCGGCTCCCGGCTTCTGGTGTCAATCCTTCCTGTCTGAGCGCAGATCTGACGGTTTGTTTTTGGGAGAGAACGCTCTGCAGGCCTTCACACAACAACACACGCACCGACAAGCACTCCAGGAAGTAAAAACACACAAAGAGAGAGATGCATGTCAGGAATCCTGTTACATAACAGCCCGCATTGCACTGCTTTCTGACATGGGAAACTCTACACTGCAGCTCAGTCGTGCTAAAAGTCATGCAATGACAAGCAGCTACCTCGGCTACACTCCGGTTACTCATCTAAGCCGTTTTGCAGAAGCAGGACTTGTTGCTCTGCAGATAAGTTTAGATTATTGCACTGATTGATAATAAGCCCAATTCTAAGTCTGTTTGAAAGATAACCTCTTCTGGCACGGTGAAGGCATCACAAAGTATTGCATAACATCTGTGGCCTAACCAGCGACTCAAAGATAACATTGTAGGGGAACTTTGCAGTGTTGTTTTTAAATCAAATCAAGAGATTGTTTCATAGATTCCTGCTCAACAGGAGTGGCACAGCAACTCAAATTGTTGAAGAAAATCAATCAAGGACAAAATAAGTCAGTTTTTTTTCATCTTGGAATGAGAGAAAAAGAAATAAAATGAAATAAATGTGTAAGACAACTCAGAATCTGTGTTTCTATTGACCATTTAATTGCACAATTTGACATTTTGAAAATAAATTTGCTCAATAGAATGATCATTTGCAGATAAAAAGTTTTGATGAGGTAGTTTTTGACCATTTTTTGCATCACAGGAGTCACTTGATCAACAACCGGATGTTACCACTGCAAAAACCGCAAAGAAGACAACAGGAAGCTGCTGGAGGATGACTTACCGCATGAACAAACATATTTACGTACGATTTTAATGCCGTTTTCTTAATTAGGTGTTAAAAAA
>NW_006800345.1:75467-90238 GCF_000485575.1 Poecilia formosa
ATTAACCCTTTCGAAAATTAACCCTTTCGCAGAAAACGTGACTGTCCAAACACAGTCATGTGTTTGGACTGTAGCAGGAAGCAGCAGTACCTGGAGAGAACCCAAGAATTCAAACTCCATGCAGAAAAACCCAAAACCCTGAGTCTGAACCCAGAAAGACAAACCTAAATATTATGCTTGTCGCTTTCTGCACCAACAAAAATCCTGCTTCCTGGTTTTGATTCTGATGAATCATGTAGAGCTGGAAGACTGAGAATAAATGAGAGGAAAAGTAGGAGGCAATAGATGGGGGGGGGGGGGGAGAACAGAGAAAGTGTGGTAACGGGAACTGGGAGCGATGGCGTGAGAGAGCACCTGTCCCACAGGAATTGGGTCCAACTCGTCCTTAACCGGAGCTGGCAGCGCCTCAGCTTGACCTTGTCCCCTCATGCCGCTGCTTGCCTCTGATCCCATTAGGACCCAGGCACCATGGCAGGACCCCCCCCCACACACACACCCCCACCTCTAACCTCGCTTTGTCAGCCCCTCCCACATCCTCACCCCAGATCTTTTGGGGGCCCAGGACAAACATCAGGCCCTGTGGAACAAACGGCCCACTAATATGGACGGACAGGATAGACAATTACAGCCGAAGGGAGTATGGACGAGTCCAGGAAGGGACGCAAGGACACACAGCTCAGAAAAAGATGAAAAATTAACCCTTTCACAGAAAACGGCAGACTTAACCGACTTCTCAAATCGCTTTGTAAACGTGAGAACTACGTTTACTTCCTAAGTAAAATACACTCCACGTTAGGGACACCTGCTCAGTTTCTTATTAAGAATCAGAACTCATTTTAACGTCATTGTGCATGAATGAAGCGCAACACAGCGCTGAAGGAGTCAGAATGAATGTTTATGACTGTTGTCATGAAGTGTCATTCGGTAAATAGACACTTTTAAAGAAAGGTGCTTTAGAAACTGCTTTAAAAGTCCATTAAAAATGTCAACTTTGCATTAAATTAGTAAATAATGACACTTTAATGCAAAGTTGGCACTTTTAATGCAACTTTGCATTAAAAGTGGCTTTTTTACTGACACCAGTCATAAACATTCATTCTGACTCCGTCATGTTCGTAACAGATGTTATGTTCATGACAGTGTCATGTCATTCTTATAAACACCCCTTCGAATAAAGTGTTACTGCTTTAAGCCAGTAATTCTAATATTGATGAAAATGTGCTAGTTCTATTGACAGATTATTTCACTTATGGGAAAAATGTCTTGTTGTAAGTGAATTTATTTGCCATTGCAACTAGTACTAAGAACTATTTACTTAAATCAAGCTCCTATAAACTGCTGAAAACGTCCCGGTAAACTCGTTTTGTCTGATTTTACGTGTACTAAGATATTTCTACTAGAAAACACACCAAAAATACTTTTATTATTTATTTTGCAGTGAATCTATTAAGGTTAGATCCTCTGTTGCTCAGTTTTTGGATATTATTCCTAGTCAAACCTCTTCAATATTTCCTCCTCTTTCTTTCATATCGAAACTTTGACCTACTTGGCATATTACGCAACACTAGGTGGGGAAGTGGAGGGCATGAAAATAAAAACCCCTAAGAGAGAGTGTAAACAAAAGCGAACGACGTTGCACGAATCCAAGTCCACCTCACCGCAAATTATGCATCCCTTTTATAAAATGAATGCATGCACAGCGCGTGTCGCTCCGTCCCTTCGCTCCTGCTCGTCTGGACTGGAACCAAAGAATGCCAGCCTGTGCATCTGTGGTTGCAAAACACAAGCAACACATGTACACAACACTCTAAAGTTAGAATCGAGAAAGCCAGAGCTCCGTCTGTAACCCTACACGCGCACAGATTTAGCCTGGTGCATTCATACGAAAAGCAGGGTGTGATGCCATCCTTCAGCTGGAGGAGGAGGAGGTGGAGGAAGAGTTGTAACGCAGGAGTAAGAGAGGTCATCATCGGTCTGAAGTGAGACATAATTAAAATTCCATCACTGTTTGACCCCCAGTTAGGCAACACACACTGAACGAGTATCAATCAATCAAACAATTGAGTTTATTTGTAAAGCACATTTCAACATTTCAGTGATGTTTCAATCAATAACTGAAACATCAAAATGTTCGTCAATGTTTCTAGGCCTGTCATAATAATCAATAAATCAATTAATCGCACAAGAAATTAAAAGAAACTCAATTTCCATTTGCATGATTTATCGTTTCTCACTTTTCTTTCTTTTTTCTACCAAAAACTAGATGACAAAAGTCTTCAGTCTGGTGTTTTGGTCTCAACTAAACCTTTTTTTTTAAAGACAAGTTTGTTTACAGTGACTTCATAATTCATTTTATTTGTTCTCTTGTTTTGTTAATTTATTTCAGATATTTAAAATGTCTTTCAGTTTCAGTGATAAAAGTTTGAGAATTTGTGTTTTGGATTATTTTGCCATTAACGTTATATCATTTGAAAATGGTCTCAAAATAATATCATTTATCGCAATAACTTTTGGGACAATTTGTCGTCCAGCAAGATTTGCTTAAATGTTTCATTTATTGCGCTACAAAAGCAACTCTAAAAAGACAAGTTTTTAGTCTAGATGTAAAGGAACTTGGTATTTCAGCAGTTTTGCAGTTTTCTGGAAGTTTGTTCCAGATGTGTGGTGCATAGAAGCTGAATGGTCTCCTGGTTCTGGTCCATCTTTCTGGGTTTAGTCAGAACACCAGCAGCAGCGTTCTGGATCAGCAGCAGCTGGAGGTTTGATTTTTTTAGGCAGGCCTGTGAAGACACCGTTGCAGTAATGAATGCAACTAAAGATAAACGTATGAATGAGTTTCTCCAGATGTTGCTGAGACATTCATCTTTTAGTCATGGAAATGTTCTTCAAGTGATAGAAGGCCGACTTTGTAACCGTCTTTATGTGTCTCTGAAGGTCCAGGTCAAAGTCCATCACTACTCCCAGAATATATCAACTTTAATCTGTCCTTGCTGAACCCATTAACCCAAACAGCGAACATTTGTTCCCCGAGAACTGCCAGATAGTCACTGGACATGCACCCACAGACACAGATGGGTTGAGACTTGTTACCCACAAGACAGCCTTCCGTCCCCTGACAGATCATCCTCACGTAAACAGACTTGTGTGCTGGCACTCACTTACAGTAAGGTCATACCAGCAGACAGGCATGCAGCCACACATACGGTGTGACCACAAATGTTTCTCAGTGGATCACGGACCGACAGGCTGGTGCACGTCGGCGCGCTCCATGGACCCATCCAGGAATTTAAAACGAGAGCCGCACCACAAAAGAGGAAACTGAGAAACTGCTGGAAACAGAAAAAGTCTTTCTGAGATATAGCTGAAATTGCATATTATTATGGAAAAAAAAAAACAGGACAACAACTTCATTTATATATATATATAAATATATAACACACACACACACGCACACACACACTTGCACCACAGCACAGGAAACTCAAATGTCAATGTGGGTACAGGGTGAATGAAAGTGGAAACAGAAACACCAGACTACAATGGGCTGCATACAGGATATGTTGAGATGATTATTTCCTATAAAAACAACCAGGCCTTTTGGCAGGAATGAACACTGGAAAGAAAAGCTTCGTAGAACTGCAGTTCTAATAGTAAAACCACTAAAAAATACACAGTTTTATTTAGTTTCACATACCAACATGACATACTATATACCATACTACACTATATTATACCATGATGTGCTGCTATGCTGCGCTACGCCATACTATACCATAGCACACTACACTACACTATACTATAGCACACCATAATATACCATACTATAGTGTGGTGTAGTGCTATACTACGATGTGCCACTATACCGCACTATACCATACTACACTATGCTATACTATCTTGCACTATGCTATGCCATACTATATACTACTACACCAAACTACTACCATACTGCATCATGTTACACTATGATCCACTAAACTGTACTATTTTACGCTGTATTACACCACACTATACCACATTATACCATACTATATTTTACCATACAATGTTATACTCAATTATACTACACTATACCATACTATGCTGTGTTGTACTGCAAAGTATAGTGAAGTCTACTATGCGGTATATACTATACTACTACTACCACCGCTACTAGTATACCATACACCATAGTATATTACACTTTTGCGTTGTTCAGTGCAGCATAGTATAGTGTTATGCATCATTGTGTAGTATAGTGCACTGTGGTAGTGCATCGTATAGTGTAGAATAGCATATCACAGTCTTGTATTGTGTGGTATATTGCTGTACAGTGTACTTCAGCATGGTGTGTGTGGTATAGTATAGTATAGCACAGTACAACTTATTGGAGTATAGTGTGATACATTCTGGCGTGTAGTATAGTATAGCATAGCTTAACATAGTGGAGAATGTCATAGTCTTGTGTAGTACAGTATAGTGCAGTTCAGTATGATGTGTAGTATAGTACCACACACCAAGAGTTATGTAGCATGCTATATGCAAGTATGAGTACACAGCATACTGCAATATGGTGTGTAGCGAAGTATAGCATACTTGCATGAAGTATAGCAAGCATACTTCACTACATCTTGTATAGTACAGGACAGAATAATTTATTACAGCCTAGTGTAATACAGTATGGTGTATACTATAGTGGAGCATGGCATTGTGTTGTTTTGTAGTACAGTGGTACAATATAGCGCATAGTGTAGTATACTGTGCTACGAAGTGTAGTATACTGTGCTACGATGGAGAATAGCATATCACAGTCTTGTAATGTACAGAATAGTATAATGCAGTATAGTAAAGTATGAGTACAGTGTCAAACAGTGGGGTGTACACTGTACAGTGTATAGTGTAGTGTTGTATAGTAAAGTACAGGGCAGTACCCTATAGTGTAGTAGAGTATGCTAAGTGGTTTAGTTTCTTTTTCTTGTTTGGTCCAGCAGGCTTGCGTCGAGGAGGAGGAGTCTCATCAATCTGCAACTCATCCTCAGACTCCAGGTCTGAAAGACTGGATCCCTCTGTGGCTAGGTGTTTGTAGCTTGCAGCACTTCCTGCACCATTACTGCTGCCATCTTTCTTACCTTGGATCTTGCCATTTGTCAAGACAAGCTTAAGTTTGTTTTTATTCATCTTCCCTTCAAACTCCTCCAATACCAGGTCTGGTACAGCGTAGTATAGCATAGCATAACATAATGTACTATTGCATAGAGTATGATAACTAGGTACTGTAAAGCTAATAATAGAACAAGATTGCATAGGATAACAAAGGCTAGCA
Source organism: Poecilia formosa (assembly GCF_000485575.1). Lineage (NCBI taxonomy): Eukaryota > Metazoa > Chordata > Actinopteri > Cyprinodontiformes > Poeciliidae > Poecilia > Poecilia formosa. The sequence goes on from NW_006800345.1 coordinate 80,770, forward strand.
TAGTAATTGTGTTATCACAGGATTACACAGTATATTATAGTAATTTTAATACCTGGCTACATTTGCTCTTAATAATAAAAGATTTTACCCAAAAAATAAAACATGTTACTTTGCCAGATGTGACAACCCTTGACAGTTTTGTAATTTGATGAGCAGAAACTGTCACCTAAGATCAGTATCTGCTCTGCTAACGCCAAAATAAACACCAATCTTTAAACGCAGCTGCTACCATCGCTGTTACGCCCGCAGGAAATCAGACATGGGTCCCCTCAGGTCAACTGCAGCTTCAAAGGCCATCAGCGAGTTCTGTTGCCAGGCTGAGGGCAGTGAGCTACAGCGTCCTGGGGCTCCTGCGCCCCAACGCGGTAATGGGATTAGCACTTCCTAAAGACAGATTAAGGGGCTCCAGGTCCCACCTTGGTCCCCCTGCCAGGTCTGGTGCCTCCCATCCGCTGGACCTGAATAGATTAATGATGGCAGGATGGGAATATTCTCAATCTAAGCAAAGTGGTAGTCAAGTAAATCAATGTCATACGTTTCCATTTCCATAGAAGATGTCCAACATAAAGCGATGCAACCTTTTGTAGATTTACTTCAAAATGTTTTTCAAGTGTTCAATCACTTTTTAGTTGATTTAACTGCTTTAGAGATCACTCCAACCCTTCACTTCACCCAATTAGCCCAGGCCAGTACCTGAGCCCTCTCCTTCCACAATGCCACTGCTTTCTGAAGATGGAACCATATCATTTTACTCAGGTTCAGATCTGAACTTTGACTGGGCCACAGCAATGAGCTTCCATGTCTCAGCCATTCTGTTGTTAATTTGCAGCTGTGTTTGTAGCATACTTTGGGCCAAGCTTTGAACTTTGGCTCTCTGATGGTTACAAATAGCTGCAAAACAAGTCCACATCATCAACCCTCCACTACCGTGCTTGGTAGTTTGATGTTACGCTGTGTTTGGTTTCTGCTGAACATGGTGGCCTAATATCTGTACTTTGGTCTCAACAGCATTTTTGTGGTTCATTTCCTGTCAGACAGAAGGTAACAAGACATGTTCTATTGGTTGTCACCAGATTTATCATTTAACATGCTAACTGAGGTCTCTAGGGTCATGTATTGCATTTCACTATCTGACCTTTTGGGGATATCTTAACTCTGGAGAAGATTGGCTGCCGTCTTATATGTTTCACACCAGATAGCCCGGTAGACTCGGTTCAATTTGGGAACAAAATTGTAACATTTGTAATATTTTCAGCTGCTGTGGTTTGTTTTCACGCTGCACTGTGTCAAATGAACCGCCTCTTGTGGTGGCGCTGCACCAAAAACCACAGAAGACAACATTGAGGGCAATGGCTTTTGTCACGAAATGTAAACAAAAATGTAGTAGGGTCATATTTTAGCAGTTGTAGGATTTCTCTTTAGTTGTTGGTAGTTTGTGGGAGAAACGACCCACAAACTGTTTCTCCCTTTAGCGCTAGATTCTCATGTTTGTTTTGGTTGTATTTACCCAGAATGCCTTGCGCTGTAGTCTGCTTCCAGCTTGTGGAGAGGTCGCTGGTACGCTCAGCGTACAAACCCCAGTAGAGTTCACTTCACCTGAACGGAGACTGAGGTTTATAGACGGACTAGAGTTTGATTGCATATCACAGCTCCCCAAACGAATCAGACTTTCTAAGCCACATGTGTCAAACTGGAGGCTCGGGGGCCACATATGGACCGCCGTAGCTTCTGTGTGGCCCTCTGGACTTCAAATTACATCAATAAGTCCCTCCGGTTTTTCACAAATCTGAAAAATTCACAATGAATCAACAAATCATCATATTTTTTTCTGAATTTACTGCAATTTTTTCTAATTGGTTAAAAATGTTGGGTTTTTAACCAAAAGCTCAACTGCTGCCTCAGTCTTACTTGATGTTAAGTTATAGTCCGTGATCAATACAGCAATTAATAAAAAGTCACATGTATTGTCATACATTAGCGTGAAATTCCTTACAAATATTTCTACATTTTGATTGCAAAAATACAAAAACAATCACAAAAATCTGGATGGAATGATCAGTATGAAAAGACATTCAATATTTAATTTTAAGAAACACTCATTGAACGCTGAAACAGCTATTGATATTTTAACAGTTTAACAGGTTTTATTAATACATTCTGACGCTTGAAGAACAGTCAGATTTTTGATATGGAGCAAAATGAAAATGAGTTTGACGTGCCTGGTCGAGGCAAACAAACTAGAGTTTGATTAAAGTGGATTAAACAGGGTTGGTGTGAATGGACCTTAAGATGTTTTCCACTGCAGAATCCAGACTTTAAAGTTGGAAATGTCCTTATAACCCTTCCCAGATTGATATGAGCTGTAGCATCACATTCTTTATGTGATGCTAACTGTGGTTGTGTTAACACACCTCCTTAAGCTCTACAGCAGAAAATTGTTTCCTTTCTGCTGGAAGCCACACTTGTTGATCAGTGAGTAATCTGTATTTGCATTTCCTTTTTTAAAAAGTAAACTGTGATGAGATGACGCAGCATGTCACTGACGTAGTATAACAGCAAATGATGTGGCATGCTGCAACACAACATAAACTTTGACTTACAGACATGGTCTTAGAAGTGAAAGAAACTCTTTGCTCTTGCGGTACTTAACCTGCATCCTTGACATTTGCCAGTAAAGCAGCCAGGGTGAGATTAGGCCTGGATGGATGTCATAAACTGGTCAGTCTAAATATAGACGGGGCCACAAAGGGTGCAGTTATTGTTACACACAAACAGGCATGCATGGACTTGCTTGTCCAGGATTAAATGTACACTTGTGTCCAGAAACACACCCAGACACAGATACATGTGTATTTTCTTTCATGCATAGCAACAATTTATAACTTCTGAGAGTGAAAAAGGCTGATCGGTTGAGGTGTTTCAGATTATGTTAGAAAAGCAACAGAATGAAAGAGTGATGTTTTGTAAAAGGCCATTAAGAGTTGGGGTACTTTGAGCACCACAGGGGGAGAGGCCTTGTTTCCAGGACATGCCTGGAGGTTTTGGCCTGCAGTGACAAACGGAGAGTCTGTCTGGCTTAGAGAGAGCAGTGGGTCGTGTTACTCGGAGAAACACTGACCCCCAGTGTTTCAACCAAAAACACAAAAGGACCAACATGAGGGCCAAAGAATGTTCAGCTCTTTAATATATATAAAAAACATATATTAAAAAATATACATTTAAAAAAATTTAAAAATATCTTTTTAAAATATGTATTTTTCAATATTTTGCTCCAAGTATGGAGCTAAAGATGTTTTATCTGGAGTAAAGTGTTGAAAAACTTTATGTTAAATGATAAATATTTGGAGAATCTAATCCATGCCTTCATTTTCTGCTGTTTTAATCAGTAATCTATGAACAGAGGTGGGTAGAGTACCCAAAAATACACATAAGTACAAAATATCCATTTTGACAAAAAAGTCAACAGAAGGATGAAAAGGAAACGGACTGACAATTTCAAAGAGGAAAAATGTGATAAATGGAAAGAGGGAGGTGACTAAAGTAGCCAAAATTTATATCTAAGAGTAGAACTACTTCCACATAGTCGTACTCAAGTAAAAGCAAAAAGTAGATAAGAAATTACTCACGAGTAAAAAAGTATTTGGTAAAAGGTTTATTCAAGTACTGAGTAACTGATCAAATTAATCATTTAATATTTAAAAATTACTTAATCAGATGGACCACATATGAAGTGGAAATTTTGGTATTTTAAGGATGAAACTGACAATAATTCAGATAAGTAACAAAAAATAAAATGTTTCCAAATCTGTTTTAACCAATAAAAACTGATGAAACATTAACAGAAACTGCAGGTGTGTGTCTGTTTATGGTGATTTTTTGGTTAAAACATGCTTGTTTTTCATTCAGTGGGTAGAAAATCCAGACATTTTACTCAAGTAAAAGTAGAAATACTTCATAATAAAATTACTCGAGTAAAAGTAAAAATGCTCCTGAAAGTAAATTTTTCCAGAAAGTTACTCCGGGGACTGGGTACCGCCCAGCTCTGTCTCTGAACAGCCTGGGGCCTCAGTGTCTCCGTCCCCTGCTAGCTTGACGGTCCCCTCTCCTCCCCAGCTGGCAGAAGTTATGGCGGGCCACAATGTGCCTGCATGACGGGCCGGTTCGGATCCTGAATGAGGGTCCCACAGCCCCACTGAAAGGCTCCCATTGTCCGGCCCCACCTCCATCAGAGATCATTAATTATGGGCCGCGGAGCACAGCTCTGAGCACGATCAAGTCCAACCTCTACATTCCCCTCCTGTTACAGCATAAACACGCTGATGAGACTGAAGGGACCCAGCCCCTCCTCTTCCTCCTGCTCTTCCAACATCCTTCTTTTCTATTCTGGCGTTTTTAATAAAGCCAAGCGGACTGCTGAGGACTTGGGGGAGGCAGGTTGATGGTTTTTGAATGAGAACAGGAAATTGGAGGTGATTTCTTCTCATTTCATTCTGTCCATTCAATCATCTCCAGTGGATTTTAGAACTTAGCAGAGTTGGATAGTAACCAGTTACTCAGTTACATTTACTTGAGGAACTTTTTTTGAAAAATGTACCTTTAGAAGAAATTTTCCTTTTACTTGAGTAATTTTATTGTGAAGTATTTTTACTCTTACTTGAGTAAAAATTCAGGATTTTCTACAAACTGAATGAAAAACAAAATTTATCCAAAACCTCACCAGACACACACCTGCAGTTTCTGTTACAGTTTCATAAATTTTTTATTGAAAGAAACTTTCAATTTTAAACTTTATTTCTTGTTATATGAATGATCATTTTTGTCCTTAAAAAAACCAAAATTTCTACTTAACTTTATATTTTGGACCATCTGACGATGTAATTTGATCAAAGTCTACTCAAGTACTCAATCAATACCTGCTGAGGTATTTGGTATTTTTACCAAATACTTTTTTACTCTTACTTGAGTAATTTCTTGCTACTTTTTACTTTTACTTGAGCAAAATTATGTTGAAGTAGTAGTTGAGTATAATTTTTGGGTGCTCTTTTCAAACTGATGTAGCTCAATGTCCTGAGTCTCTAAATTTGCACCAAACTCCATTTTCTCTCTGGATATTGGTTTTAAACATTACTAAATGATTTACAAAAATAGTTTTGAACCACTTGGACCTTAATGAAACTTTATTTTTAATTGTTAGCCAAAAGTAACAGGTGGGACCAACTTGTATCACTCAGTTATGCTAAATAACAACAACAACTTCAGTCACTTCTTGGGTTTTTAATATAAAGACAAGATTTAAAATGATTTTAAATCAAATTTTATAACAGATTGGGTTCATTCTCACCAGCCATGTTTAGTAAGCCTAATTCAAACTGTAGTTCATTTGTCTGGTTCGTTTTTGGAGGAGTGAAAAAACTCTGATGTGAACCAAAGAAGCTACAAACCTGGGTCTTGGTTCGGTTGAAATGAACTATGGTGCAGTTCAAATGCAAATGTGAACGCCAAGCGAACCAAACAAAGCTCCAGAAGCAGGGAGAGGACTGCAGCGCATGGTATTCTGGGTAAATACAACCAAATCAAACATGCTAGACTAGCGCTAGCAGGAGAAATGGCTTGTAGTTTTCGTTCCCGGCGGGAGGCGGGGTACACCCTGGACAGGTCGCCAGTCTGTCGCAGGGCAACACAGAGACAAACAACCTTGCACACACACACTCACACCTAGGGGCAATTTAGAGAGACCAATTAACCTGACAGTCATGTTTTTGGACTGTGGGAGGAAACCGGAGTACCCGGAGAAAGCCCACCATGAACAGGGAGAACATGCAAACTCCATGCAGAAAGACTGGGGACCGGAATCGAACCCAGAACCTTCTTGCTGCAAGGCAACAGCTCTAACAACTGCACCACTGTGAAGCCCCCTTTAAGCGAATATGTGTAGCACATTTCAGCAACAAAGTGCTTCACTTGATAAAAACATTACACACCATGAAATAAGCAGCAAATGTTACATTTTGTCAAACCCCATCTTCAAAATCACAAAGAATATTCATAATCAAACACACATCGATTATATTGATCAAAATTTCAGTTATTATCAATCAAAAGCAACTCTATACAGGTGGATTATTAACTCTGACTTAAATGAAGTCAGTGTTTCGGCAGTTTTGCAGTTTTTTGGAAGTTTGCTCCAGATTTTTGGAGCACAGAACCTGAATGCTGCTTCTCCATATCTGGTTCTGGTTCTGGTGATCTTGATTTTGGTTCTAATTCACTGAACTCATAAAAATATTTTAAAGTTTATTGTCAATTACTTTACCAATGTGGAATCTGTTCTGTGTTTTTACACTTTAAAGTTAGATATAAATCATTTTAGAAACTGGTTAAAAACAGATTATTATGTCTTCATAAACTGAATGAGGGTAAGTTTAATTTTTCTCACATGTCTCCGGTATTAGATTTTAGTTGTAAAGTAAAATAAGAGGGCAGTATGAATTTACTGCCTGTAAAGGTCCATGAATGATTATGTGGACGTTATACTATAATGTTTGTGTAACTCAAACTGCCGCACATGTTTTGTGCTCAGTTTTGGGGAAAAGCGTCAGAAGAATAAAGTCGTTGGAATCCAAAAGGGATAAAATAAGAGTTCATATAATAAAACCGAAATGACATCATGTGGTTTCGTTATTGCTGTGCGCTGTTGCTTCGACCTTGGGGGATGAGACGTTACATTACACATCCCTCACTAATGCGACACCACCCAAGAACAGTTACTCAACACCAAACTGCATTTCGATTCAGACAACAAACTGCGGTCCAACAGTCAGACCGCACTTCCATCCCTGGAGTTTGCTCCGTATATTCATAGCAACTCTGCGCGTTGACATCACAGCGAGCCGCTTTGGGCCGAGCGCGTCTCACTTTCCTCACAGAAACCTCATGTGCTCGGAGTTTATGAGGCCCAGGCGGCGATCGGGTTTGTTTTTGAAATGTTGTCATGTCGTATTTACTGAACAGATATGGAGTTTTTTTTTAATCCATCCAAGGATCTGGATTCAGTTGAAGGCTCTAAATATGAAACAGTTTTTTCTCGAAGGGGTGAATAATTCATCTCCAAAGTGAAACACGTTGCACAGTAACTTATTCCAACGTAACTTTTACTGAAAGTGAAGACGGAAAGCGAAAGAAGAAACATTTTAAAAGCGGCTGATGAACAGCTCTGCCAGTGTTGCGTCTTTTGCATATGAGATTTGAATATAATCAGCATCTCAAGGTCACAGTGTCACACTGAGCTCCATGTGAAACGCGCTTTAATTTCATACGAAGCGGGAAAATCTGTTTGGCTAGGCCGGGGGTGTAAAAACTGCGGCCTGTGGGCTTTTAGTGGCCGTTGCAGTGATTTTGTGTGGCCCCCAACTGCAAAGCAAAAATGTTATAAATTTGGCCAACAGATGCAGATAGAATTTTAATATTTATGTACAAATTATTCGTCTTTTTAAGATCAAACCACATTTATCCAGAGACTTTACCTGAAAAGCCAAATTTGCTGCACCAAAATCAGCTTTTATTTGCTTTGTATTAAACTTGGGTAAATATAACTGGTGTTTTGAAAGAAAGTGACCCAAATTCTGTTCTTATTACTGAAAGTACAGTTTGTTCGATCAAGTCCAAAGGAAACTGAAACTAGATGCCTTTTTTTAATACAGCAAAGGTGCAAAATATGCCCTGGTGTATTAGAGTCATTGTACAGAATAAAGACCTGAATTTCTGCCAGAAACTAAAAAATTTTAGATTAAGTTCAGAAATTTTCTACAAAAATCTTGAAAATTTCTAAGTTTCAAATGTCAATTTTTTTTCATTTTGAAACTCAGAAAAAAAATTCTAGCAAATTTTTTAAATTAATCACTAAATTTCTGAAGTTATTGGTGAATATGTACTCTGCCTTTTATCTCATTATTATTATTATTATTATTATTATTATTATTATTATTATTCACAATGGCCATAGTTTTGGATTTACAATAAATATAACAAATTTTACGCTACTTTATTTGCTTGATTTTACATTGGTTTTTGTTTGAGTCGACAATTTTGGCCCATGTGACAATAATATAATTTATATAATTTTTTTAAATATAATTTTGCCCAACACCTTTTCAAACAAATAATGATCTAGTTAGATATATCTGTTTGAATGTGATTATGTTTGAAATAAACTAAACTAACTAAAAAAACATCTTGAAGAATGAAAAGCAAAGATGATAAATCCTAACACAAAGTAAAACAAAATCAAAATTCATAACGCTGCAATTTCAGCAGACAGTGGTTCTAGCACTGAGTTAGCAGCTTGTTTATAAATGCAGGCCGCACTTTTCAGAATAATGATCAACTTCACAACTCATTTCTACTTTGTGTTGCTCAATCATATAAAATCCCAAGTAAATCCTCCGATGTTTGTTTGAAATGTGATCAATTGTAAATAAAAACGTACTTCAGGCCTCTGGAATGCAGATATGCTGAATAATATCTCTGACCTCAGAAAACATAATTAGGAGAGTTATCGTTTTTCCCCTTAATCATGAAATTCCTCTCCTCCTCTCCGCTCTGACCCATGGCTCTCTTCTTCCCCCAGAGAGGAGGTTACATAACGTATTTCCAACACTCCCCTGTCGACACACACACACACACACACGCTCCTGCAACACTTCATCAGTTCCTGCCCCTCGTTGCCCCCCTTCCCCCTCACTCTATCCTCACACAAACACACACATCACACACCTGTCAGCTGTGAAATATTTCCCCCAGATCTCCTCGAGTGGACACTGAACAGACTCTGGTGTGAGTTGAGAACCTTCTCATGCCCCAGATACTTCTCCTTTTCCCTTTTCCACACCAGCGCCATTGCTCCCCCGCCCTCTCCCCTTTCATCTCTCAGACAAACACTCGCTTGCATTAATCAAAGCCCCCCACCCTTCTCCTTCAGTAGTTCTGCTTTACATCACTGATTGGGGATGTGACACAGCCCCCCTGCTCGATTGGCGTAACTAAAAGCAGCACTAAAGTAAAAGTATCAACAAAAATAAGCATCACAGTAAAAGTTATACGCATTTAGCTAGTTTTTGTACTTCCATTTAACTCTTAACTGCTTCAAAAACAGCCCAAGCGCTTAAAAAACCCACCCAGATGTTTTTGTGGCAATAAGTTAATGGAAAACGAGCTGTTTAAATTATGTTCTGATTGTTAGGTTACATTCAACGTGCACTGTGCCGTTACCTAGCAACCCACTAGCTAACCAGCATGTTTGGTTAGCTAGTTTTACTCCTGTATGCCCTGTACAATGGCTGCTGGAAAAGACAAGTTCTTTGGTTGTTGTTAACTTATCGTCCGGAAACCACTTGTTGCATTCTTGTTGGTTGTGCAGGAGGCTCTACTAATGCCTTTCAAAGATGTCTGGTAGGACAAATGAACATCTGCT
>NW_006800345.1:90327-91435 GCF_000485575.1 Poecilia formosa
GTAACTTATTCCAACGTAACTTTTACTGAAAGTGAAGACGGAAAGCGAAAGAAGAAACATTTTAAAAGCGGCTGATGAACAGCTCTGCCAGTGTTGCGTCTTTTGCATATGAGATTTGAATATAATCAGCATCTCAAGGTCACAGTGTCACACTGAGCTCCATGTGAAACGCGCTTTAATTTCATACGAAGCGGGAAAATCTGTTTGGCTAGGCCGGGGGTGTAAAAACTGCGGCCTGTGGGCTTTTAGTGGCCGTTGCAGTGATTTTGTGTGGCCCCCAACTGCAAAGCAAAAATGTTATAAATTTGGCCAACAGATGCAGATAGAATTTTAATATTTATGTACAAATTATTCGTCTTTTTAAGATCAAACCACATTTATCCAGAGACTTTACCTGAAAAGCCAAATTTGCTGCACCAAAATCAGCTTTTATTTGCTTTGTATTAAACTTGGGTAAATATAACTGGTGTTTTGAAAGAAAGTGACCCAAATTCTGTTCTTATTACTGAAAGTACAGTTTGTTCGATCAAGTCCAAAGGAAACTGAAACTAGATGCCTTTTTTTAATACAGCAAAGGTGCAAAATATGCCCTGGTGTATTAGAGTCATTGTACAGAATAAAGACCTGAATTTCTGCCAGAAACTAAAAAATTTTAGATTAAGTTCAGAAATTTTCTACAAAAATCTTGAAAATTTCTAAGTTTCAAATGTCAATTTTTTTTCATTTTGAAACTCAGAAAAAAAATTCTAGCAAATTTTTTAAATTAATCACTAAATTTCTGAAGTTATTGGTGAATATGTACTCTGCCTTTTATCTCATTATTATTATTATTATTATTATTATTATTATTATTATTATTCACAATGGCCATAGTTTTGGATTTACAATAAATATAACAAATTTTACGCTACTTTATTTGCTTGATTTTACATTGGTTTTTGTTTGAGTCGACAATTTTGGCCCATGTGACAATAATATAATTTATATAATTTTTTTAAATATAATTTTGCCCAACACCTTTTCAAACAAATAATGATCTAGTTAGATATATCTGTTTGAATGTGATTATGTTTGAAATAAACTAAACTAACTAAAAAAACATCTTGAA
>NW_006800345.1:92914-158912 GCF_000485575.1 Poecilia formosa
AGTGTAAACGTTGAGTTTCCAGCTTACTTGGATTTAAAGTGACAAGACATCCTAAAACAGTTCATATACAGATCTGATCAGACTAAAATCTCATTATCTCAGAATGATTTTATGCAAATAATGTTTTGATTTGACCACAGAGCTACTTTTAACTGTTCAAGGAAGCATAATGGGTCACCTTTAAAGCTACAGTACTTAACTTTCATAAAATATATATGTACATTTTTTACTTATTTGTTAAAACTGTTGCCATGCTGTGACAGTACAATATGAGACAGATAATCTGTGGGACAAAAAAAATCCTGCTCCTTCAACTTCTCCAACTAGGGGGAGGAGAAAAGACAATCAGAGCCCGGAGAAGGGTCTTTGCGCCGTCAATCATGCCCATGTGCACACCGCTCACCCTTTCTCCCTTGCTCTCTGCTATGATACAGCTATTTCCCCGTCAGCAGGGCCTGTTGTGAATGCTAAGACTAGTTAGCATAGCCACTGATGATGGCGGTGAGTTGTTTCTCTGCTATTAGCACATTTAGCAGCGCATTTACAAGGTTTATTAACAATGCCCTCCTCCTCCTGGCACCGATTGGCTGTTAAAGCCATGCATTTCTTCAGATAGCAATAAAAGCTCAGGGAGGAGACTGATGTTTTCACATATCAGTCTCATATTAAATTGTCACAACATGGTGACAGTTTTAACAAATATGTAAATAATGTATTTTATTAAATAAAAGTTGCATAGAGTAATTCTCTTGCACACAAACACAAGCCGTATCAAACTGCGAGTGGAGCCCCACGGCTTCACTAAAGGGGCAGTGGGTGGGGGTGGGAGGTTTGGGGGTTGACACCAAGGTCAGCCATGTCAGCTCTGGGCTGCAGTGGGTGGTGTTTAGGGGTAGTTTGGGTGAAGACAATAGGACTCCCTGACACCTGAAGAGAAAAGATGCATGGTAAAGAAACCAGAAATGAATGAGCGGTTTGTCACAGTTTTCTGAGAAGCAGTGTTGGGTTTTCGCTGGGAGGCGTTGGGGAGCGGGAATCCTTTTGTGGATGACAATTGTATTGAAATATGATGTTCCCGGGGAGGCGTTTGTATGGAAGGTATTCGCTAGTTAATAACAAAGTGCAAGTGAGCATAAATAATGGTAACAATGAGATTAAAACAAATAAAATGGCACAGTTTATTTTTAAAAGTTTGCTTTGTCCATAACCGAATGAAAAGCATCTACAATTAAAAAAAAAAAAACTTTTTCAAAAATCTGAAAGTTGTTAATTCGATACTGTGCCAAGCGAAAGTATTCATATCCTTTTAGATTTTGACATTTTAAAACCATAAAATTATATGCTCCATCTGGATTTTATGTGATGCACCAATAAAAAGTACAATTTAAAAATTTAATAGTTTATATTTTTTAGAAATACAAATCTAAAGATTAGGCATCTATATTTGGCCTAATTTAACCCAATATCCATAAAATCAAAACCAGTCCATCACTTTCTACTTTACTTTCTCTGAGGTACACAGAGGAAGCAGTGTCTCATTTGGGACAGATATAATCAAATTTCTCCTTCAGCTGATGTAATGCAGGAGATTTGAGAAGTACTAAAAAAAAAGTCTGCTTTCGTTGGTCTCCTAGCAACCAGCACAGCCAAGTTTGCTACAATTTGGAGGTGTGTGCATTTCTTCATGGCTGCTTATTCTACTCCAGGATTGAGACTATTGGATCCAGTGACATTAATTGGTAAGCGGTTTGTGAACTGGTTCCTGCTGATAGTAGCACAGTGAAATCGTGGTAAAAGTCCTGTAAATTAAACTCAAAGCGATGGTGAGACATGATGGGTTTTGCTGCCATTTGGAGGATTGTGAGTTTGATTCCAGTTTTCCATCTTAAAACAACCTTAAAGCAGACCACAATGAAACGGGTCAGTGCAGTGACCAACATGAAAACAATGGCAGAAATCCTAGTACAACTGATGAAAAGTATTCCAGATTCCTTAAAGCCATGAAAAAGGCTAAATACGAAGCTAGCTTCAGTATCAACTGACTGACATCACTAGGAAAAATACTGAACAGTGTGAAATAGGCATATTACTGTAGAACAGTCTATTGGGGATCACTGGTGGTCCACTAGGGCGCCCCCTAATGGTCTGTAAGGTACTGCATGTAAATGACTTATTTGTGGTGACTTGAAGTCAATGTGTGGTACTACAGCTAGCTTACCAAAGGATTGTGGTTAAAAGTAATAACGGATAGGTGGTTTAAAACCGGGTGACTCAAAAGAGAAACTGAAGATAAAAGGGGAAAGAAAACGCCAGGAATACTTAAATCAGAGGAAGTTAAGTAATGCCTACTGAGAGTATTAATGTCATTAATGAGCAGTTTGATTCTTTAGAACGGCTCTATGCCATGAATGAGTCTCAGTTGGTGAGAACTGTTCATTGATTTTTTTTACGACTTCATTAGCTTATCATTTAATTCAGTAAAACTAATTGAATTAAATTAAATACAAATATTGGTGGCTAATTTTATATTTATTGGTGCAGAAGAGGATTTTTGTTTCTGCCAAAGCAACTCAAATCTATTTTTTCTTTTATTATGCTTCTAAATTACAAATGGTCCTAAAATGTTAATGCACACAACACTTGGTAGTATAGAACGAGTTCTTTTTTAATTTCCATGTATTCGATATCATTGGAAAGACTAAAATCCACACTTTCAGAATCTGTAAATAACTCAAAATGCCTTGAGGAGATGTGTTGACATTTACCAAACAACATAGATGAACAAAGAAAGCAAGTCCGTTAAGAGATTTCAGGTAGGATATTTCAACATTAGAGGTAGAAACCTCTTCACTAAGAAACCAAATGTCTTTATTCTTTCACCATTACATGAACCAGAACCTTCTCGGTACCAAACATCCTCATCATCAGCTAGAGACGCTCAGAAAGAGCCATTGGGAAAACCCAGACCTTACCTTCATCCTAGAGTCAAGTTTCTCAAACACAAAGGCTCATTTTAGCAAAGCAAATGGGATGTTATGCCCAAACGGTGCAGTTCCACAACGTTAATGTGGTTGTTGTGCCTTGCTGCTTTTCAACTCATTGTTATGGTTTAATTGACCATTACTTCACTGGTCCTGGTCCCGCTGAACTCATCAGTTCCACTTTGACTGAAAAAACTTGAAAACTCTCAGAAACTGAAGTGATTGACTTTTGGATGTCTCTTAGAAAATGGTGGGAAATTAACAAAATTCGAAATATGACACCAAATGAAAGATTATATGTTATAATTTTTTACACTTTTCCTCCAAGTACTTTCAGGCTGCGATAGTTTTAAACATTTTCCTGTTTGAAGTCAAGAAATATTTTTAAAAATCATGATGAAAAAGGCAATTGTCACCGAAAGAGGCAGTGATGTGACAACCTAACTGACCAGTACTCGCCCAGATACTTATAAGCGTTCTGTGGTGAATCCCATCAGATTGTAATTCATCAAAAGTGAATAATTACGTTAAATAAATGTAAATAATTATTAAAAAAAAACAGCTTGACGGCATTCAGGTGTTACCAAGCACCAGAAACTAATTTTCTTCTAAAATTTGTCAGAAAATCCAGTTATACAAGCAGACCATGCTGTAGTTCTGAAATACAATTAGTAAATGGTAGCAGCTAAAAAAAAAAAAAAAAAAAAAAAATTTTACAACTAGGAAAATTTTGAGAACAAGAGCTGCAGTCATCTTCATGGTCTGGACGTTGACTCCACTAGAGCTTTATGCTGTTAATTTGTGATGAGGACTCTGTCCTCATCACAAGTCAAGATTTCAATTGTTTCATAAAACAGAAAGTGTTTTCAACATGAATTTTAGTAACGCAATTTAGTAAGCAATTGAAAAAGATAATTTCCTTGAAGATGAGATTTTTAAAAAATGTCAAAGCTGCATTTACAACATTGAAAAGCCAAAATAGATCAAAATGTGGATGATATTTTTAAAATGAATCATTCTAATTTATGTTGGACTTGGATTTGGTCAAGAATGTCATTAGCGGTGGCGTTAGCACCAAGCTAGCTGTAGCTCAGTGCTACAGTTAGCACTATGCTACAGCACTAAAAGTGATGTTTCATCATTTTTCTGTAAAGAAAAGTTAAAATGTCAGATGATTGTAGAGGATCGAGGGAAACTCCAGAGTTCAACTTTCGAACCACTCTGCTTGCACTCAGTTCTCTGACAGCATTTAGCCAAGCTCAGTGTGATTGTCTCACCACACAGTTTCGTCTTTGTAGGGAAGTTGAATCTCCCTCAAAGTGACATGTTTCTTCAAATGATTTGAAAAACTACCCAAATATAAAACATGAAACTTCAGCATCCAGACAGCAACAAAGAAGAAAGCATTAAGTGCAGATGTTTCAGTGGTATTGAGTGTCGAGTTATTTTTTGACGCTGAAATAAAACCAGCTTCAGGAATTATACTTTCCGTACTGCGACGGGGAGATTTACACTCTAATCCAGACCGTCACTGGAAAATTATTGAATATAATTATGTTTCACTTGTGTTTCAGTGCATTAAGTTTTTCACATGTGCTACCGTCGTTAGCAGATTTTTCCAAATGCCTCATCCTTTGCCGATTATCATGGGTTTAGCTAAACCTTTTTACAAAAAGGGGGTAAGAGAGCGGCACTGGGTTTGTTAGGTGTGAGGCTGAGTCAAGCACAGTCTGGGTGGCAGACAGAAGACGGACTTAGCTGAGAGCCTGGTGGTCCATCGACTGAACCCTCCTGATGGCGAGGCGAGGAGCAATGTTTAGGGTAGCTGCAGGCTGGCACAGAGTCACTCAGGCAGATGATTCTTTCTCAATATGAGTGGGAACAACCGTAAGTGGCGGCAACAAACTGGAAAAAAGCTAAATCTTACCAAGTAACTTTGATCTTGATTCTAGTACAAATATCTGAGTAAACTTGAAATAAAACAAAACTTATTTTGTTTACGCTTGTTTTAAGTTAATAAGTTCTTAATATTGATGAAAAAGTTCTATTTCCTCCGGCAGATTATTTTAAAATGGGGAAAATGTTTTGTTATGAGTGAAATGATCTGCTTGTGGAACAAGTACTTACTTTAGATGAAAAGGTCAAAGTATAGTATTGTAGGTAATGAATATTCAATATAGGGCAGGATGATATGGCTGAAAAATGTATCGCAATTTAAGAGTTTCACATCAGACTACATTGATAATTATTGATTTTATTTTGTTTGTTTTAAATGGCTGAAATATTGCCAGACTTGTGGTGTTACCTTTCCTGTTTTATCCACTGTTTTCATTACAAGCCATTGTTGTTCACGTTCAAGCAGTTATGAGCCACAAAGCTGCTGCTGTGGAATTTACTCAACAGGATGTTGCTAGGTAACCAAAGAATTAGTGAGTTGTTAGGTAACCAAAGAATTAGTGAGTTGCTAGGTAACCAAAGAATTAGTGAGTTGCTAGGTAACCAAAGAGTGAGTGAGTGAGTTGATTCTACCAACCTAGCTTAGCTGGCAGTTATGGCTATTTTATATCAGTTCAAAAGGCTAATAAATAGATTAATAAATACAAAAACAAAGTGTTTTATATCTATTATTTCAATATGTTTTAATTAGTTTAACAAACATGACAGTTCTGGTTAGAGTTTTCCCCCCAATAATTATTTATTCAACAAAATGTTTTCACAATTTCAGTTTTTGTTGTTTTGTTTGTGTTGGTTAACTATAATAACCGTGCTCACTGGTGGTGGTGAAAAGGGGGGAAGGGTGCGAGGCACAGAAAGGGCAACAGAGGTCGGCAAGGGGCCTGAATGAGTGGCGTACTGTAGTTTGCATCTCTAAAAGCCAGCTCTGACAAAAAGAGAAGCGTCCTTTCCCCTGGCTGACCCGATAATGCATGGCAGGACCCAAATAGAGGCGCCATGCTAATGAGTGCATGCGATTAATGGGGAGAGGAGTTGGGGGCATCTATTGGTTCTTAATGAGAAGTGAAGCAACCCCCCCGTTTCCCAGCAGTGAGCTGGTTTCTGAGGGTCACTCCAGGCTGTGCTGCACATTAATGATGGACCACATACCAATAGATAGCAAAGGGTGTGTGTGCGTGTGTGTGTGTGTGGAGGGTTAACTAAGACAAAAGTAAAGCTGTGGAAAAATGCTAATTCACCATTGGCTCGGAAAAGGGTGGCGGCGATGGGGGGCAGTGGAGGAGGAGGAACCAAAGAGTAGCGTGTGAGGGATATTTTTGGGACGAGGGCTTGTGTGTGAGAGTGTGTAGGTGTGTATGATTGCGTGCGTGTGGTTGTGGGCACAACAGAGAGCTGGAAACAAAGGCAGCGAAGGAGCGAAGCCTCGGACTTCGGGCCTCCTGTGTAGAGAAACTAAACCTCTGGCTGCATGCTGCTCTCATTTAAAGTCTGGGAGCGCATGATGGATTTAATCCAGAGCCAGTTAGAAAGCGATATAAATACAGAAACAGATCAAACGACCAGGATCTGAGAGGACCGCAGTCCTCCATGGTGAAAGGCTGACTCCATCACCAATAACGTGAAGGATTTTGATTACGGATCATGAAGACTTTACCTGTTCTGAACAGTTTCTACTCTGTTTAATGCAGTTCACACGTTTAATCCCAAGGTCCCTTGTCATTGTTTTCCAATCCAGTCACTTTTATCGTCTATAGCTGCTTATCTTTGCTGGGTAGAAGCACTGAACCAAGTACACCTTGTGTGAACATGAGAAAGGGAATGAAAAATATTAAAGCACAGGGAAGAAACAGCAAAACCCTGAAGAATTGGGCTTCTGTGGAAATTGAAAAATTCAATCTAATTTCTCTGTTTCTAATCCTTTGAGGTGAGACTGCTCTAGTTTCATAGGCCTGTTTCTTTTGTCAGGCTCTCATTTTCAAAACAAATCTCAAAATTTTGAAATTAAATTTTATTTCTTTGCAACCATTAATGTTAGACTTGTTAATTTGTGTGGTTACACTCAATGAATCCAACTTATTTCTCCTTTCTGCTACCAAAGCTTGACTTTCATCAAATATTTAAATTCTCAGTTTCAACTTAGTGTAACATAGATGAAAAACAATTGATGTCAATGAAACAGGAAATGTATCTGGTTTAGGGTTTAAATCTAATGGCGTACGCTTAGCCCGAACACGCACACATGTAACCAGAGGAGTACAAAGTGGTTTTGTGTACTTTCAGGTGGTTCCAGTCCGATTTTTGCTGACCCACTTTCTCCTCCAGCCTGCTACACTGAAGGGTTCACACCCCGGGAATAGCTGGCATCCACAGAGGGAGGGGTGACAGATGAAGGGTATGAGAGGCTACTGTAATAGTGTGATTAATGAGCCAGTGTTATGGCAGCACCACAGAGAACAAAGAGACTAATCTACAGCACATGGGGAGTGGAAAACGCTGCACATACCAGAAGGAGGATCTAAAATCGCCCTCTCGCATGTCTGCTGGTACGAACCGGGGCTGGAGAACACCGGACCAGGACATGTTGATGGGGATTCTTGGCCTCTAATGTTGTGTTGCATAATGTAAACTGAACAGAGTGTTCCTCCAATATTAGAAAAGGAAAGAGCTCATAGAGAGTGGATGAAAAAATGTATGTGTATTTTGTGGGAACCGATGGAGGTTTGAGTGTTGCTGAATGATGTCTGGTTAATCTGGAGGGCTCAGGTGCTGCACCTCTGTCTGCTTGTCTAATAGTTACAGGTGTGTTTCCAATAAGACCTCTGCAAAATCACAAAGTCCTACCAAGTATTTTTGGTCTAGTTTATAGTGCAAATATCTTTGTGTGCTAATAAGACCAAACTAACTTACAAGTTACTTTTCTGACCTTGTTTTAAGGCAATAATTTCTTAATTATATTGATTTTAAAATGTACTAGTTCCACTGGCAGATGATTTCCCTTATAACAAAGCATTTTCCCCATATTATACGTGAAATAATCAATCAATGAAACTAGAACTTTTTCATCAATATTAAAGAATAACTGTATTAAAACAAGCTCAGGAAAGGAACTTGTAAGTTAGTTTTGTCTTATTTCTAGAGCACTAAGAAACTAGACCAAAAGTACTTGGTAAGATTTTGTGTTTTGGCAGTGAAAAGCAGTTTTGGTCAGTCACTTTAGCTTGAACTCACAAAGGAGGTTTGAAATAAAAAAATCATGCACAATAAGGTTGGTTTTTGTTGGATGTTATTAAAGTTCTCTTGGCATGTCTTAAGAGACTCCTTACACTTAGTGAAAAGATGTAAAAAGAAAAAAATCATCCGCCAAATTTCCATAAACAAGATCTTAGGGAGGTACAACATAGTGTCAAATCTGTGTGTGCGTGTGTGTGTGTGTGTGTGTGCGCGTGCGTGTGTGTGTGTGTGCGTGCGTGTGTGCGTGCGTGTGTGCGAGAAAGAGGGAGATCTGGGTGGAGGAATAATTGACAATCCAATACGTCAGACCAGTGCTCACTGGTGTTAATGGGTCATAGAAAATTTTAAGCAGGACTGACCACATCAGCTTCGTTCCTAAGCTATGATGATCCCATCAAACTCAAATTTATATAAAAAAAAAACAACCTATGAAAACACTCTTATGAGCCTGGCTGCCATGACAGCAGCATCCTGCCTGGGCTCTCCTGACGAAAAACAACAAAACAATCTCTGATAAGCAGCTGGAGATACCAAACTCTGCAACGGGCCAAGTCTAAGTTTAACCTCAAGTCTCTTAGGGGCAAGCACAAGCCAAGTCTCAAATTTCTGAAGGGCAACTTCAAGTCAGGTATCCAATCTTTGAGGGGCCAAACCTAGACTCAAGTCTTTGACGGGCAAATCCAAACCAAGCCTCAGGTGTTTAAGAGGCAAATACAAGTCAAGTCTCAAGCCACGAGCAGAAGGTTCAAGTCATGTCCCAAGTCTTTGAGACACAATAAGTTAACGAAAGTCAAAACCAGGCCCCAAATCTTTAAGGGGCAAGTCAAAACCAAGTTCCAATTATTTAAGGAGAAAGTCCAAATCAACTCTTAAGTCTTTTAATAGTAATTACAAGTCAAGACTAAAATCTCTGAGGAGCAAGTTCAATGCAAATCTCAAGTCATGAGGAGAAAGTCCAGGTCTCAAGTGTTTGAATGAATAGATTAATTCAAGTCTTTGAGTAGCAAGTCCAAGTCAAGTTTCAAGCCATAAGCATAAGGTTCAAGTCAGGGTCTCAAGTCTATGAGGGGTAAGTCCAAACCAAGTTCCAGTTCTTTAAGGCAAAAGTCCAAATCAACTCTTAAGCCTTTAAGTAGCAAATCCAAGTCAAGTCTCAAATTTCTCAAGTCTCAAGTCATGAAGAGAAAGTCCAGCTCAGGTCTTAAGTGTTTGAGAGTCTAATTAGAATCTGGAGTCTTTGAGGAGCAAGTATAAATCAAGTTTCATGTAAGGTATAATCCAAGTCTCAAGTCTTTAAGGGAAAAATCCAGATCAAGTCTGTGGTGTGTCAGTCAGAGGTCACATCCCTCACAGAGATATGACCTGTGAGGGACGAATACAGGTCATATCTCCCATATGTCCTTCCTGAAGCAAGTTTTGCATCTGCACCCGTCTCAAGATGTACGTTTTATAGACCTTATGCTGTATGCAAGAATGCCACAATAAACTCTTGCAAATTCTAGCAAATATCACCATCAGCTCATTCAATAAGGCAAAGCCACTGAATCAGACTGATCGCAGCCATCAGTCTGATTGGTGTTTACGTGAAATCTAGTGAAGCAGTTGAAGAAACACGTGAAACTGGGTGCAACAGTTGAAAGACGAACTCCACCTCTTCCTGTTTAGACAGGTACCAGCAACGGAAAGCCAACTAGAACCACAACATCCCACATTCAGAGATGTTATGATTATCTGAATGTGGGATGTGTTGTATCGGGTGACTAGTCAAAGGTTCTTGTCTTTGTTTTATTTGCATTTTGAACTCAGACTGACCTGTGGGAAAGCTAACGTTACCTTTTTGCCTGACAAATAACATCTGATGTTTTTAGCCGAGAAGCCGGAGACAAAAACCATGAAGTGAAGGAAACAAGGGCACATTTAAAACAAGATATAAATTCAAATACTCACTACTCCAATTTCATTATGCAATAATACATTAAAACAAGCTACAAACAAACATTAAAATGTCAACTTTTTTTTTCTTTTTACTGTTTCGGTGTATTATATCTTTAGCTTATAATCTAATTTGTATTTATGTGTGACAGGAATTCGTGTGTTTTATATTTAAAAAAGATAGTAGATTGTTCAGAGTGATTTAAATTTTTACGATATGTCGCAGAGCTTTGAACATGTTCTTATAAAAGCTGTGTTTTGTTGATCCCATAAACTTTGGCATCAGGTTTCTCTGGGTAACTGAGTTTGTCTCCCCGTTTCTTTTATGAGATTGTGTCTTGACTGCAGGTCCAGTTGGAAACAGTCTCCTGCCTGGCAGAGAATGAAAGACTTCCCTGCCCGTTTCATCCCCGACAGTCCAGAGTCGCCGCTGAGCCGACTTTCACTCTGGGCCTCTGGCTCCAACTCTTGCAGGTGGGCTAAGACCTGCTTCAAGGTCCCCTCTGTGATGTGGGCAGTGAAAGCAGTCGCTGGCTGGATTCCTACCACCAGTTTCCCCTCTGAGTCTTTATCTTTCACAGCTTTGGCTGAGGTTGAGGAATTGCCCAAGTGGGTTAGGTTACAACCTGTCGCCGGTTCTCCATCCTTTGCATTCATGTTAAAGAAGCTGTTTGGTAACAAAAGTCAGGAAACATTTTATTTTAAAGTTGCTTACCTTCTCTTTTTTTTAGACAATGTTTGTACAAATATGGAAAATTCAAGACTGTGAATAGAAAACACTAAATTATTGGAAACCAAACTGTAATTATATATCGAAGACAAAATGGGGTAAAGAAAATGCTTAAACTGCTATTTTTATTGAGTATATGAGAGGATATGATAGCCAGAAGTTGTTAATCGGATTAACTGACCATTATCAAAGTGATCACCTCCAAAGACTTTTGGTGGTTTTCTTGTCTGGAGCATGTTGATACAATGTCATAATGGAAAAACAAGTGGCAGTTGTCACTGTCTGTTAATCTGAGAAAGGTCAGAAGGTCATCTCTCTAGAAGAGTTTTCTTATTAACAAGTGGAAAAAAAGACGGCAGCCAAAAACATGATGGCTCATTAGAAGGTCTAAGAAGAACATTGACATGCTGAGGAAGTTGTTACCACCACTAGGAAGGATGCTGGCCCCCGTGGACTGATGGCAATGATGCAGATTAAGGTTTATGATAAGATCATTTAAAAAAGACCAAACACGTTTTTTTTGGGGGGGGTGGAGAGTTGCTCTTCTCTCAAATTAGTTACATCCGGGTGAACGAAAAGATTTATCACACTGTGTCTCTGTCAATATTTGAGACCAAAGTGGAAAGGTGTGGCTGTAATTCAGAGCATCACGCTTAAACCCCCCCTCCCACCAAATCAGAGCAAACGCCTCATAACAACCAAACAGTGGTGAAGAGGTTCAGATGGGGGCTTGTTTTGCAAGAACTGAACACCTTCCAGTCTGAGTTGACCTTAGAGTCATCAAATGCCGATTAAACTTTCGGCTGAAGTTTGGACCAGATGGGTCATCAACAGGGCAGCCCTAGCCCATAAGGCGGAAAAAAACGCTCATGTTGCAGCGGCGCAGGCAAAGTTCTTACCTCAGCCTAAGTGAATTGCTGCTCTGGGATGTTGCAAATCTCAATGCACTGGAGCGACAATGCGAGACTCGTACTCTGTCATGTGAAAACACTTTTTCCTTGCCTGCCTGATTGCGTTTCGACTGCAGCTGATTCATTGCTGATGTAACCACTTAGATGTCCCTGACCTTAAAGGTGCACCAATTTATTTTCTCATGTTTGAACCAGCTGCTCTCTGCCTCGTTGTCACAACAAGGAAAGATTATTACAAGCTGTTACACACAATAAAACATTACTGTGCAATTAAACGCAGTCTATCATATTAGCATAAAAACATTTAAACAAATCTATGCTAAGCTGAAACAGCCGAGCATTTGTTTAGTGGATCATTGATGCACATCAAACAAAAAAAGACACGCTGTAAAATGGTCCATAGCTGGAGAACATTTATATTACGCTCAGTGTGTGATGTGCAAAAACAAGGATAAGCTTCATATCCACACAGATTTCAGTTATTTCACTCTTGAGGTCATGAAGCTGTTTTTCCATCACTGGGTTCTCAGCGTGACATGGCGATCCAAACAGCAATGAAATATTACTTGAGCCCGGGTTATTAAAACTGTTATTAGCATGGCCAATTGGGGCCAAACAGGACCTGACTGTCACCCTAATGACAGGGTGTACTGAGGGTTGGGGGAGAAAAGAGGGGCGGTGGGCTGCTGAAACCTCTGACCATCATCCAGCAAACAGCTTTAGTAGATCCCCCACTATTACCATTCATCCCCCACCGCCAACCATCCTCTTATCCCCTCTGTGAGCTGGGAACTCTCTGGTTCCTTGGTCACATGAGGCACATAAAACTGTGGTGTTGCCATGCAAAGCCACATATATATAGGAAAACAAGAACAGACCCCTTTGCACCAACAAGAGCTGCAATCTGGGTGAACAAGACCAGAAATAAAGACCGATCCTTAAGCAAGTAATAATTTAATAGAGATGACTAAACAATAAGAAGAATGACTAAAATTATCTTTGTCAGTTGAAGGGAAAACTTAAAAGGGTCCTTCCTGAATCTCAGATGGTTTGTGGCGCTTGTTTTTGTCCAGGTTGGTACTTCTGCTTCCTTCCACGGTCTAAAAACACGCAATGATGATTCTAAACTTAGCAACCAAAAGAGTCTGGTGACACAATTTCCTGTCTCGTTATGTAAGACGGTGCCCTGAGAAACACCTTACGAGGGTCTAAGCATGAAAAAATGAGATTTTGTTAAATACAAACTCCTGTGGCATCTTCAAATGATCAGTTTGAATGCACTCCTGTTAGGATTCCTACATAATGTCTCCAGGTTGAGGTCAGTTGTTTGAGGATTACAGTGTTCAGCTGGCCAAGGCCAAAGGCTTTGTTTACACAACGATGCTGGCACAAAACAGTCGGTACTTTTGGATGTTGATAAAAATGGAGTGGCATCAGATTTTAGCGGTTGTAGGATTTCTCTTTTGTCTTTGATAAAAGACCACCAGTTATTTCTCCTTCTAGCATTGATTCACACATTTGTTTTGGTTGCATTTACGCAGAATGCCCTGAGCCATTGTCAGCTTCCTGCTTTTGGAGCCGTTTCTGGTTCCATTTCAACCACGTCAGAGTTCACATCAACCGAACCAAGGTCTGTAGGTGGACCCAAGTTCCCTTTTTTGGTCTGCATCAGAGTTTGATTATGCATGCACACTTCCCCAAACAAACTTTACTTTCTAGATAAACAAACTAGAGTTTGATTAAAGAGGACTAACGCCGGCATGAATGCACCATTATTTATTTTGGACATTGGAGAAAGCCACCAGTTTTTAGTTTTGCAATAAACTCAGTCTGCTCCATCAATTTAAAAAAGCTTTCACAAAGAATATTTTTTAAACATTCCTTTTGCTTTCCCCCTTTCCCCTTAGTTATCATTACTGACTGACATCTCACCAGAAACTGGCCTTTAGTTTTCAGTATTTTAAGCTGGGCCTTCATTTTCGTCACATCAGGAAATGGAGTGGCTTTAAACCAATATACACAAGGACTCCTCTATGAAATATGACCTCCAAAACAAAGCTGTCCCTTCACTACCCTCCCACAACCTCAGCCAACACACCTCAGTGGTATCCCCTTCTGAGACATGCATTCTCACCAGGCCCTTCACCTTCTCCTCTTCCAACATTTAATCACTCACATAAGGTTTCTGGAGGTGGGAGGTGAGTTGGGGGTGAGATCCTCAGACAGTTTGCAGGGTGAACCCAACCAAACGTGTGCGAACACATATGCCCCCTACATTCTACCCACAAATCGTTCCTTTGTTTATTTGGCTTCAAGAATGATGGTTGTCACAGCCAATAGCCTGAGCTAGCCACAGATTTACTCCAGGTGGCACTTTAGCTATTGTCCAGCTCAAGAAGCTGCCCTGACTCTTAACCCCTGACCGCTGGGGGGGCAGGGGGGTCTTCTCTGTGCCCCGACAAGAAGACAAGGATGGAGTTGTGTGTGGAGGGGAGAGGAGACATGGGGATTAGACCAGACTGAGAGGTTTGTGTGTGGAAACGGATACTCCCACATCTCCAGAGCGCCTGACCTCGCAAACCCATCTGAAGGCCATTTAAGTGATGCTGAGACGAAAGAAAAACCCAAGTTTATATCTGCCTCCTCCTGAATCTTTTAATTCATTCCCACTGCTTAATTCATTACATAAAAAATGCAATGATGCATCTTCTGCAGCATAGAATAACATAGGAGTACAAATATTGGATGAATCCTTATTGAATCTGTCTTACCCTAACCCTATATATAAAAGTGTTTTCACACCTAATTTAGCCATTGTCATCTGTTGTCGGTCTGTTTGTACTATGGCGGATGAAATTGAGAAAGTGGCAGCAAAATATTCTGTAGTGAAAGCTAGTGAAAGCTCAGATTATTCAACTCCATCTTTGGAAGCGTTGGAGGCGTGTCTAAATGCTCAAAACGCTTCAAACTTACAGCACTTGACGCACAAAACGTGCCACAACTCGTCTGTGGAGGCACTACACCAAGAACCACTGAAGGAAACACAAAAACCTCTGAAGAAGACACTGAGTGTAGCTTCCTTCTTTGTGAAATGTAAACAAAAAGAGAGTTGAACTAAAATGGATTATATTGGCGGTCGTTGCTATAGTTTTACTTCTCCCACACATTCACTCGTGTCCAGCCTTTGGTTTTAATTGGTTTTCTGGTTTGGTCCACAGCTTGTGTGCTCAGTTACAGCCTGCTGTGGTTCATAGTCATGGAACCACACAGATAGTTCACATGCCAGCTGACCTTTGCACTACCCAAGCACTCAGGTTTAAATATAGACTGGGCATTTGTGACACATGACGAGGGATTAAAGACACGTTCATACCTCTAGTCTAGATTCAGAGCTATTATAGGTTATTTTAGCACAGAGCTTTGTGAAATCTAACTTTTTAACATGGTGAAACCACAAACCCTGATGAAGTTTACTGGGATTTTATGTGGCAGACCAACATAGAGTTATACATAACTATGAAAGGAAAAGGCAACACAGTGTCTGGTGTTTTTGAGAGTGTGGTTTACTCTGCTACCCATGAATAAAAGTTAGTGCAGCTATCACCCTGAACACATCATCCCCAGAGTGAAACATGGTGGTGGCAACATCATGCTTTGGGGGAGTGGTTCTTCTTTAGCAGGTTTTCACACACCTGAAAAGACTTGAAGTAAAAATTTATTCTACTTAGGTTTTAAACCAGTTTTGTATTTGCAGAGCATTTAAAAAATAATGAATCCTTTTCCTCCACAATCAAGCAAAACGTTAAGTTGGTATATTACAATAATTCCCAATAAAATGTTGATGTTTGCGGTTGTACCATAAAAAATGTGGAAAAGTTAAAGGAATCAAGATGGTTGAGATTGTATTTATTTCCAATTAATTAATTAATTAATTGGAAATTAATTAATTAATTAATTTCCAATTAATTAACTAATTAATTAATTGGAAATAAATCATGATGCTTTAGCTTAAATTTGTTGCTGTAACTGTCCAGGATTTGTTTGTGGTAGCTTATGTTACTGTTTACATCCAGGCTTCTGTTTACAAACACCACTGAATCATTTTAATTTGAACTTAGTTTCAGGTAAAAGGCAAATTTCTGGTCAATGATTTCTTTGTTCAGATCCTACACCCAGGACATTAGAGTGGGAGGAGGTGCTGGTCCAGCACTTCCTGTTTGTAAAGGTTCAGGATGTCATTGATTACATCACTAGGTACAACCAATTAAAGGGAGTTATTTTCTCTACAACATTGTTTATTCTCCTTACAGTAAATATTAATAACCCTACCCCTGTTTCTTTGTTTGGATTGCTTAGTTTGGTTTAACCTTTTTTCTCATGGTGCAGGCTGACTAGGTCCAATGAGTTTCAGTTCTGTATAAAATCTGTGAGATTCTGGGAACTGGCTGCTTCAGATGGAAAATTTTGAGCGGCAAGGATGCATCTTCAACAAATTAGCAGAAATGAAGATTGGTGGATGTCAGTGAAATCCAGGAAGGTGAATCTCGATGCGTCTTCTGATGCTACCTACCACTCCTCTTGATGTTTCTAGACTACTTTACACAATCTCTTTGGAAGGCATTGTAGCCTGCACACACACAGCATGCTCTGTGCTTGGTAACTGTTGAATTTAACAGATTTCAAGAATTTGAAAGCAGCTGTTTTCTTTCCTTTTAGCCCTCTTCAGTTTCCCCAGTTTCATCTGAGTCAACATCCTTTTTAGACATCGTATGCCCACATTGCTCAGCAGCATTCGGTGCTGGTCCAGAGCTGATGACAGAGCGTGGGTTGGCAGACAGCAGCTGTCACTCTGGTTCAGTTACAACCACTGATACACCTCACCCAAAACCCCGAGGTCCACGTCTGGGTCACGGAGCTCAGGAGTTCACTATGACCTTTAACTTCAGATTCTCTCTTGCCAAGCTATATTTTCTGCTTCAAAGACTTTCCCATTGACACACAGGCATTACGCTTATTTAGGTTTTACCAAAAACCCCAAGCATCACATTTTTGCAGAATACACTAATTATGTCATTGTAATAAGACCTGGAGTTAAGAGAGGAAAATGTGCCCAACAGTAACAAAAAAACTTTTGTCCAGTCAGAATTGACACTAGTTATTTAGTTAGACAACTTTTTGCTAAGTGGCATTTTAGTATCTACTGAATCTGACAGCGTTTTAATAGAACTACATTTTAAGAACAAGTAATTCAATTGAAATTGGATTTACTGACTCTTTCCAATACGGCTGCAGGGTGGCATAGATAGTTAGCATTAATTTATTTTTTAACAAAAGCTACATGAGTAATTTTGGTTGTCGTTGAGGGTCATGTTCCAAAAATAACCCAGGACAGGTGAAATCTGCAAAGCAGTCAGCTTTATTTTTTACAATTATTGTAGAGAACAAAACCAAAGGTCAAAACCTGTCTTCTGGCTCAAGAATTTAAGAAATAAAAATAGAAATGTTTTCTTGCAAATAACTAAATAACACATTTTGTACTGGATAGAGACGAGGGACGGAGGAGATTGACAGCTTATCAGGATGCAGAACACAATGTGTGTTCATACACTAAAAAACCACATAAAACTGCACTAAAAAAAATCTGCAAAACAGCGAGGCTGCAAAAGGTGAAGCATGTTATAGCAAGGGTTCACTGTACTCTAAAGATATTTTGATAATAAACTTTAAATCTGGTTTTTAGTGGATGTTGGCAACAGTAGTAATGGCTATTGACCAACAAACTGAATAATCTTTAGAGAGAAATCGTCAGAAATTTTCAAATTAAGTATTTCCCTCCATGTTTAGTGTGACAATGTAAAACAGATATTTTCCACAAAAGCACAACTTTACCTTTGACCTCAGTAAATATAGACTTAGGAATGGATTGGACTAAGAAATCATCCCTCATCCCTACCATCCCTCACTTTTTGAAAAATGTCCATGTCAGGTGTGACATGGAGGACATGTTGGATGCAGTAAAACTCCATCTAACAGGCTGAATAACGTCCAGAAGTGTTTATCCTTAACATGTAGACTCATACTTCTTTTCTCATACTTCATACTGTTTTGGCAATTCTTCATTGCCACGTGGCTGGAAGTGTTCCCACATAGCAGTCGATGAACTGGACTCCTCGGTTGTTCAGAAATGGCTCCAAGATGCTGTTCTGACTTGCATAAATCTATGATCCTCAGTTCGGTGATGAGAGTGCTGCTCGGTCCAATCAGTGATGTCAAACAAAGCCGTCCTATGTTGGCACAGACTAGCCAGCAGCTGCAGTCAATAATGATCTCTTACGAGAAGCTAACAGGCTTTTGGACTTGGCACCTTTGAAGTCATCTTGGAAGAGTAGCAACTCTGCAGTGATACGTTAATGTATTTCTATTTTTTTGGTGGCTGGGAGTCATTATATAACGTCTACAAGATGTTGAACACATACAGTTAAAACATTTGTCAGGTTAAATACGACGATTTAAAAAGAATAGCTGGAGCAATTGGACCATGTGATTGCATGTTTGTGTATTTAGACGTGTAAACATTTTACTGAGATCAAAGTCCATATGCAAGACATCTAATGAACGTAACCCTTGGAATTGAAGGCTAAATTTGTCTTCTGCTTTAAGAGTTTGAAAGAAAACGTACTGTGGGTTAGATACACAAGAAATTTTGATTATTATTGTTTCAGGAACAAAACACAGATACAACTGTGGGGTAAAAAAACTAAAATATACTAGTGCACAGATGCTCTGACTGTATATCAAATTCATCCAATAGAAATCATAGATTTCCTTTGTTGCACTGGGTTTTGGATCATCTCTGTCAGAGGCAAAGTCCACATCTCCATCTGGTGTTTCTTTAGTCAACCACTAGGGAAGACACACCTGGATTAAAATGGAGTGGTGCTGTTGCAACCAAATCCTTGCTGTTGCACATATCAGGGCTCCACCATCAAAAGCATTCGTCCACAATAGGGAGCATTTTTTCAGTCGCAGAATGGTCCGACTGCATCAATCCAAGCATTCTCTAGAACAGCGGTCTCAATTTCAGAAGTGATGCATATTTTGGGTTCAGCACTGAGCATAATCTACCTGGTTCAAAACAAAGGGGTGTTTTGGCAATGACATCCTAGATGTCATGCATAGGTGGGTTTCTGAAGGGACTCTGGACACACCACAGTCATATGGCGCCAGAGTCCAGTGCTCAAGCATCTGTTACATGTGGGGCAGGGGTGGACGCTGTTCTCCTGTGTAGTTTGAAGGCGAGTACTAGAACATTGGGGAGGTTTGTAGATTAAGGGTGTTTTCACACATGATAATCCAGTAGACCTGGTTTGATTGGGGACTAGATTACAACATTTGTTACATCTTCAGCAGCTGAGGTTTGCTTTCACACTGCACTGTGACTAATCAAACTCAACCGGTTTACCTCCTCGCCTGTGGTGGCGCTGCACCAAGAACCACTGAAGGAAACAATACAAAAACCTCTGAACAAGACACTGAGCGCAAGTGGACACTGAAAATACAGTAGAGATACTGAGTCGCTGAAAAGACTTTTTGGCCAGAGTTTGACAGAAAAACTTGAGGGTAAAGTGAAGAAGTGCAACACACAATCGATTACAAGAACCTGGGGAACCACATGACAATGGTTTATAAAGATTTCAAATGTTATCAAACAAGGAGCAAAAATAGTTCCTTGTAGATGCTTGAGGAGAGATAGTCTATGAGACCTACTGGACCAGTAAAGAGGGAGTAAGATCAATTTGTGTGCCATTTGCAGAAAGGCAGTCTTTGTACTGATCATGATCGAAAGGTTCCAGATACAAGTGGCTGAAATTCGCTTCCTGATAGGGTGACAAGCATTGATCTAGAACTAGAGAGGAGGTTTTTGAGAACGAGTGTTGATGGAGAGAAGAACAACCTGGACTTGTTCACCTGCAACCTGATCTTGCATTACAGACAGATATATTTTCAATTATTAGGGGATACAAAAGGAGAATATTTTCTATCTTGGGCAATATTTAGTTTGACAAACAAGCTAAAATAAACATGTTTTACACCATGTTCTTAATCTTTAATCAATAAAGAGAATACAGCGTTCTACTCTCACCGTGTCACTGTTAAACCAAAATGCAAAAGCATACATGGGACTCATGATTAAAGTCATTCTTTCCTCTTAAAGAAGGAATCTGGGCCGTTTAAATGATCATTCTTACATTTTATGGCCCTTTTCAGACCTGCTTGCCCACAGAGGTTTAACGCAATGCAGACCTTTGCCAAAAAAAACCCGAGGCTGTAATTGAAAAGGCCCCCTTGTGTGTTTGTTATATAGCATGTCCTCACAGTCAAGAGCCTCCCGTCCCCCCACTGGTTGGTAACAGTTTACTTCCCTGTTCCGCCTGACTGGAACATGGTAGACATGGGCCTTGTGTTTGATGGGATCTGGTTGCACTGGCAATATAAACCCACTGCAGATGGGGAAAAATAACAGAGCACTCACATACTTCTACAGAAAGCACATT
This sequence comes from Poecilia formosa, assembly GCF_000485575.1. Taxonomy (NCBI): domain Eukaryota; kingdom Metazoa; phylum Chordata; class Actinopteri; order Cyprinodontiformes; family Poeciliidae; genus Poecilia; species Poecilia formosa. The sequence goes on from NW_006800345.1 coordinate 113,211, forward strand.
CTGTATGTTACCTAACCAGGTTTAAATCTTACTGGTGATGTGTATTTAATTGGTTTAAGAAGGATATTATTAATATTGAATGGATGTATCTTTCAAAAAATGTGGAATAAAAATGTCCTCAGTCATAACACCGGGGGTTATGACTGAGGATGTCTGGTACAATAAAGGTTGGTAGCAGCAATCAGAGTTTAAGGGCCAACAGAGTCTCAGATATGAATCTCACTCAAGCACGGTAACCTCTGACATCCTCCCAGAACCCCCCCGGGGGGTGCAGTGCAGTTATTGTCTCCATCTTTCGGCCCAACTCTCCCTGACCTCCTTCGTCTTCCGTCTGAACAAGTCCATTAAAGCCATTTATTTCAATTCTGCAACAACTCTCTGCACATAAACTAATCCCATTCTCCCCAGTGATCTGTTTCCCCCCTCTGTCGCTATCGTCCATTCATGCCCCAGACAGAGCCATCGATTCATCGGCCGGACGTGACCATACTGCGTTAAAATGCAGGGATGACAGAAGAAGCGGAGAATCAACTGAAAAGCAAAGCAGAGTGGCCTGGGGTCAGCGTGGAGGAATGGGAACATCCAAATAACTTCAGGCCTCTATGACCATTGCAGGACATTCAGAGCCTCCAGGCAATTGGTACAAGTTGTCAAAGGATCACCGATTAGTCACTCACTGTAAGCTGAAACATATTTCATGTTTTGAGTCATGGGAAAAGGCTTCTTTTAAAGCCAACATCAATTAATCATGCATTAAAAGAAGTAGTCATTTCAGTGCCATTCATATTTTTACTTTTCTTAGTATTTTGTTTTTGTCTTTGGTTAAATTCACATGTCTAAAGCTGCAAATGGGACCTCCAGATGTCTTTTTAGTCAGTCAGGGAAGGAAGTCGCCAAATAGAGTCCAACAGATTACAGTACAATGACTTCAGTTATGAGGATGGAAGTTGCCGCTCGCTCAAACAAGACAGCACTGTCCAACAGGAAGACACTTCAGTGGCTCCGTTTACTGATACAACCTTTTGCTCTGGTCAGTGAGATCCCTCCGGGATACACATTTAGCCCTGTGCATGCATGTCTTTTCATTAAATGGACAGCTCTGGAGGGACAGGAAGCCAGTTGCTTTCTTGAATGCCAGAATCCTGGCTCCACAATGTTCTTAAAACCCCACAGGAAAATCTCAATATTTCCTAAAAGCATTCATTCCAGCTTCTTGACACTCAATCATGACTTCACCTCACAACATAGCAACAAACAAAGTGAGATGTTACCGGATGACCCTTGGGCTTTGGATCCATCACAGAGGCACATGGCCTCTTCCCCCTGAAAGTCCTCCACGACTCACTCCCCTTTCTTCCTCAGTCTCCAGAGACTCCCCAGTCATGGATGAAGGTGGTAGTGGGAGGAAACTTTAAGACTCCCCCTTTTCTAATGATTTCACATATAGTAAATATTTCACTGCTAAAGTTTGTGAGAAGCTGCTGTCAATGCATTGACTGTTAGACTATCTGTTCCCAAAGAGTCTTTTTCTACATTTTGAAGTACAACCACCATCAAACCCTTGAAAAACAGTTGAATTTAAATCTGAGACTCTGAAAACAACTTTAGCATCATTAGCAAGCGGTTATACAGTCAGTCTCTCAGCATTAATGAAGATTAGGTGAGGTGCAATAGTGTGTCATGGTGTGTTGTTCACATTCACATCCTGAATGTGAACAACACAAAGGAGATGATAGTTGATTTCAGGAGGAACCGAAGTGGAGGTGGTTGAGGAATATAAATACCTCGATCTTCAACAATCTGGACTAAAGACTGGACTGGAGAGAAGAGTGAAGCCATCTATAAGACGGAGAAGACTGGAGGAAGCTACGATCCTTCAAGTTTTGCACCAAGATGTTGAAGATCTTCTATAAGTATGTTGTTGAGAACATCACCTGTTGGGGCAGTAGCATCAGAATCAGGGACCTAAAAAGGCTCAACAGCCTGATAAAGAAGGCTGGTCCTGTTCTGGGGACAACTGTGGATCCTCTGGAAATGATGATACAAAGAAGGATTCTTCATAGGATCAAGAAAATTATGGACAACCCTGAACATCCTCCTGGAAACTGTCTTGGGAAAACAGGGTATCTTCAGTCAGACCACTACGCAAGATCTTTTCTGCAAACAGCCATCACCATCTTCAATAACTCTTTGACTAAACTGAGTTAATTAGTTACAACAACATTTAATTTCCCTTTGGGACCAATAAAGTATTTTTGAATTTGAATTTGAATTGATACGGCGATGAAGACATGAGGATGAGGGGGCTGATGGGAAAGCAGCAGTGGAAGTCATAAATCAAAGGTCATTGTTGATGCCAAACAATGAGTGAACCGGCCAGTGGGAGGAGTGGGAGTGGGGGCTCGGCGGATAAGAGACTGGAGGGAGATCAGGGTGCGGTCACTGTGATGTAATCCAATGGACATCTGTGCTTCAGTGACAGACAAGACACACAGTGTCCCACACATACTTACACACCACTATGCGCACACACGCTTCCCAAAGAGCTGCAGTGCGGTCCCTGTCTGGGAGCCAGAGGCTTGGCACTAATGAGACTAAATGAGGCTCTGTGAGGAGGTCACAGCCTGTCAAACAATCTGTCAGACAGCTGGTTAAAATATTGCTCCAGTTTAGTCGAGTCAGAGCAAGAAAAGCACCAAAAGAGCCATAATATCCCTCCTGCATCCAACCACCACTAATCAAGTCTAATTTTAGAACCTAAATTAGGCGATTTTATAGGGTGTATTTTGAGTTATTGCCGAAAAGTTTAACATATAAACCCTATTCTACTTGGGAATGTGCAACCTAAGTCTTATAATAAGTGTTAATTAGCACACTTCCTGTTTGTTATTTTACGTTTTTTTTTTTTAAACAGGAGACGCTTGTTTTTGCAGTGTCTCTGTTTTAAGATCCTATGGATCGGGTGACGGGGGAATAAGAGGGCGAAAGAACCAGCTGCAGAATCTATGATCCAGACTTTCGGAAAATGCTGAGTCACTGGTTGCCGTGGCAATTGCATGGCTTTCCTACATAGCGGGGTGGGGTGACCAAAAGTATTCGGAGGTGGCAAGAACAAAACAAAAAAAAATTCTGGACATTTTTTGTGACGAATTGTGTTGAAAATTGTACGTTTGTATTGTTTATGTTGGTGTATCTTTTTACATTTTTAACCAGAAGCTAGAATTTCCTCATATTTTTTGTTTTTAGATACATTTATCTTGCTGTTTAACATTAACTAGCATGTTGTTACCATACTACTACTGTTTATTGCAGCATGATAAAATAAGTTATTCTACCAAATTGACATTAGTGAATGAGATGTAGGTGAGTCGATAAATGATGAGAGAAAATGCCCCAGATGTCAGATATTATCAGATATTACTAGCTAGCAATTTTATAGCAAATTTGTTCACAGTAAGATCATCAGCTCTCAATGTGTCAAGTTCCTCTAAATAGGAAACATACATATTGTGAGCAAGGCCACTGAAATAGGGTTTTCCTAAAAAGTAAGTTTTCATAAAAAATAATAAAATAATTCATACTTTGTGCAAAGGACAAATAAAATAGAATATTGTCTTCCTATGTTGGTCACAAATAGTGGGAACGTGAAGATGTAGCTGCAAATATGTCACTTAATCATTCGAGGCGCCATGATGGACATGGAAGTGAGGGATGGGAGTGTTGAACAGAGTGACTGATGTTGTTTTACCAAGTTGTTTTTGCCAGTTTATTCTTGGCTTCTACTTGTTCAAATGGAGCTAATTTATCTGTGAATTTAACACATCTGATTGTGTTCATATACGGCAGTATTTACAGAAGTTGGGAACAGCTAGCTTAGGAACTGACCCTCCTCCTGGCGTGTTGATCAAATTACCGCCTTTGCCTTAATTCACACCACATGATTTATATCACTATGTCATAGACAGCGTTTACCCTTTACACCGGAGCAGCCTTAAAAACGTACAAAAGACGCGATGCTAAACAGTTTTTTCCATGCATGCAAGGCTACATGACGGTGCCGCGTTGTCTCTATGGTTACTAATGGTTAGATGGATACTTTCTCCAAAATACAATATTTGATATTTTTCTAATACTTACTATAAAGTATATAAGCGTTAATCTTCTTACCTTTTAAAAGTGTTCACTGCAAATCAGTGGTTACACTGAGGGCTGACAGTCATTATGACTGACAGCTGATATCCATCGCTGCCGAATCTTTCCTCATTAAAAGTTATAAAATAAAATGACAAGTTTGGTTTGCATCCTCGTGCAGCTGATCGCGCAGCACCCTATGACCATTTTTAAAGTCAAATCAAGTAAATAAAAGCGATATTAGGCTACCAGACGTCTGTTTTTAGACCTTAAAGGAGGCATTGGTTGTATTGACGTCCGTCCTGGCGGAGTGGGCAGAGTCCTGGAGAGTGTGACGTCACGTGCATAGGGTGTACAGATCCAGGAGGGTTTGAACAGATTGAGTGAAGTTTGAGTGAAGTTTATTTGACTTTAGGTGGGATAGACTTCCCTCAAAAACAAACAGGACCAACTCTGTTTGCTGTGTGTTGTAGCAGCTGTGACCTCCTGTATGACTCAGTTTGACCTCATCTTTGCTGCCTTTGGGGGATTCCTGCTCCTCCAGTGACAGGCGGCGAGAGGATGGGAGTCACAGCTACTTTTAATGTGGCGTTTCAATGAGAGTAGAATTAGGTTTATGGTACGTCTCTTTCAGGTTTATAGGGACATTTGCAGTGCAGGTGCCAGACAGAGAGATATACTGGACAATGGTTTCCACACACTCACACGTTTACACACACCAGATCGTGTGTGAGTCCAACAACGGAGACAACACAGTCCTTCTGGCCCGTCGGAGCCAAACCGAGACTTGGACCCGAGGATTTCCATGACTCAGGAGCTGAGACGATGATTTCCTTGTTGCCATAGATACCTCCGATGACAAAATATTGTCAGAGAAGTATTCGTGACAAAGTATTTCAGCAGCTGCTCTATGACCAAAGAAATGTAGTCGTAAAAGTCCCGATGGGGATTTTGAAACTCTTCGTAGTGTAATCATAAACGCAGAGGTGAAGACTGAGACAAAGCATCGGCCGCTTTGTTCCTCTGGACACACAATTATACTTGAGAATAACACAGAATCACTGAGTTTTTAAAGGTAAAATACATGCAAACAGACCCACATAACTGGAAAAACTAATGAAAAACAAACAGGACATTTAACTTTTGGATACAGTTTAAGATGAACTGTAAAACAAATTTAAAATTTGAGTAAAGCTCCCTAACTATCATGAATAGTTGAAACAACTAGTAATGATGAAGCATTTCTAAAGAAAACTCACATAGAGCTCTGGAAAAAATGAAGAGCCCACTGCACTGAACCCCACTGAAAACCTCCTGGTTATTACCGATTTCTAAACTTTAAAACGTCAGTATTGTTGTTTCTAAATGAATATTAACTTGTTTTCTTTGCATTATTCTGGTCTGACAGTGCTGCATCTTTTTCATTATTTTGACCATTTTTCATTTCCACAAATAAAGACAAAATTTTTGCTTGGACTTTCAGAGACATGTTGTCAGCAGTTCATAGAATAAAAGAACAATGTTCATTTAATTCAAACGTATAAAAAGAAGTAAAATCAGAGACACTGATAATATTAAGTGGTCTCTTATTTTTTTCCAGAGCTGTAAATGTAATAAAAATGGTAATTTGCCAGTTTATTTATTAGTTATTGAGAATTTATGTAGTATTAAATAGACAGACACAGATAGACAGGTAAGAACATTCTGACTTCTGTAATGCCAATAAATATTTTCTTAAGTTATTTTATAAAGAATTAATAAAAATTGCTAAATAATTCCTTCAAAAGTTAAATAATATTTATTATTATTATTATTATTTAGTGGATGCCGTTTCGTTTCCAATCAGAAACAAACATTTTTATTGGGTGAAAGTGTTTTTGCAGCATGCAAATACATTGTTGTGTCTGTTATTATGTTTTTTCATGCGACAACAATGAAGAACGTTTTCAGTGTGCAGCTTGTGTAACAGTGTAAAGTTGGTTTCTTAACCATTGGACAGTTACAAGCAGTTTGTTTTGTGAATCTACCTCTTTAACATGATCCCGCCTGGTTTTGGGTCCCAAAATGCCAATAAACATGACATGAACATGATATTCACATCCTTTATGACTGAAGGCAAACTTCTGACTTAATTGTGCGATGGTGCTTTCCGTACTTTAGTAATCTGCTGCTCTGAATGCAACTTTGGAGAAAGTCCAAACCAAACTGTCTTGATAATCTCTGGAATTAGTTTTGCCTAACTGGGGTTTTTATTTAAAAGAGTTTATTACTTATATGAGAGTAAAAATGTTTTCAGAAAAACAGTGAGGATGGAATAATTTGGCAAAAATTAGAGTTTTTAAAAAGCAATGTGTCTGAAATGCAAATCAAAGTTTTAAATGAAGGCATTAAAAGTATTTTTTCCAAACCGGGTCCATTTATAATGTCTGAATGCTGAGAAGAGTTGGACAAAGCAACACAAACTGTGTGCAGAAGAAGTCTATCTGTGGTGATTTACCCACAGTGAGGGGTCAGAGGTCAGACTGGCTGGGGTTAGCTTGGATCACTGGGATTCCCCTTTGGTCTTTATCCTCAGGACCCCTCCATGAGACAGGTCAGCCATATAAACATCTCACTGGCTGCCCTTTGCTATGCCTGACAAATAATCACAGAACAATAGCCATGGCTGCGTCAACCAGCGATCGCTGCTTGGTGGCTGCCTTTGTAGCTCCTTGTGATTCATGTGTCCACTTTCTTTAAACCCGTCACCAACCACCCAACTGAAGCATTGATCAGCATAAACGTGAGTCCTGCTTGCTTCCTTAGAAACCATTCAATAGCTGCATTTCCATTGATTATAGGGTTGCACAAATTTTGCGAAAATAAATTTGCTTAATGGAAACATGGCAACTCTGATAAAATTCACATTTTTTGATAAAAAGATTTTACGTTAGGATGAGGTGGTTTTTTTGGCTGCATGCAAACTGGAAACACTTTTTTCGCATCACACAAGTCATGTGATCAAAAACCGGATGTTACTACTGGCGGAAATGGCGAAAAGGACGACAGGAAGTCATAGGAAGATGATGACACAGCATGTTTTTCATTGACTTTTGCACAAAAACTTATTCAATGTTATCTTAATTGTGTTTCTTATTTATAGGATACACAATGGCAAAATTGTGTTTTTTTGATATTTGCAGAATATTGATGAAGTTTTGTGCACATTTGTGTAAAATGTGCACAAAATGTTAGTGCACATTTTGCACTAAAGCGCAACTAGGAAGTTGAAAGCACAACTAGGAAGTTGAGAACACAACTAGGAAGTTGAAAGCACAACTAGGAAGTTGAAGGAGGATGTTTTTTAGTGAGTTATTGCATGAACAAACTTATTTAATTGTGATTTTAATTGCATTTTTTATTTAATTTTAATCAAAACTAAAATTGTGTTTTTTCAACATTAGCAGAATATTGACAAAGTTTCAGAAATACAAAAGTGTAAAAGCATGATTTTTATTGTCCATCGTGTGCAAAATCTTATTCAAGTGTGATTTTATTTGCATATCTTGTTTAATAGAAACACCTCAATTGTGAAATTGTGTTTTTTTGACATTAGCGAAATGTCAACAAAGTTTTGTAATGAAAACTCAACTAGGAAGTGGTGGGAAGATGACGGCATGGCAAGTTTTTTAAAGGCTTATTGCATAAACAAACTTAATCACGTCTAACTTTAATTACTTTTAGTATTTACTGGAAGCACGGCAATTGCAAAATTTCAAAAAGTTTTGCAGACATCTGTGATGGAAACATAACAAGTGAGGCGAAAGCATTGGCCAGCTGCTTGTGGACATGTTTGTGTCTCATTTCTACTTTTTGATTTTGATCCTCCTAATTAAACTTTGAGAGTCTGCGAGGCTCAGCACCCCCTCCCCGTCTCCACAACTTTCTCACAGAGAGCACAAAGGCCTGGAGGAGGCTGGGAGAGGGGGACAGACAGAGCAGGGAGAGGAGCCAGAGAGCGCGAACAGAGGAGGGATTCATGGTGGCTCTGCTTCGCTCCTTATCAGTATCCTGCCTCTGTGAATGAAGCTCTTCAGAGGAGCTGCTCGCCCTTCGATACCCAATACGCCTCCAAAGCTATCTTTGAATCCCCACTGCGTGTGCGCACACACGTACACACACGTAGGCTTCATTTCCACTACAAGTAAAAGCAGTGGACGTGGGGATGGAAATGCTCATCAGTGGATGTAATGGTGCAGATATGATGGTCACTGACCGTCTCCTCACATTCCATTGTTTTTTTTTTTGAAGGACAGTTTCTTATCAAAATAGATCTTTGCTTTAAAGAACCCAAAGAGACATTGTGTTATTTCTACATCTCCTGGGTTTGTTGTTTCCATTGTGGGAGATATCCCAGTTTGGAGAGTACCAAAGGCCAAAGGTCAACGTCCCCAAGATTTCACGGAAAACAAGATTTTGCAAATATAGGATGCAGACTTTTGGTTCCTCTGATAGAGATCAGTTAAAAACCTTAACTATCAAACTAACATCAAGATAAAAAATGTCCTCAAAGAGCTGATTGTATCAAAAAGTGTTGGAAAAAGAATCATAACCTTTTAAAATTTGAATAAATAGTTGTCTCCTTAAAAGAATTAATATTAATTATACTTTCACATTAATTTAACCTAAGTATGGCCTAAGTTTCAAATCTCTGCCTGGATAGTTTTGCTTATTTTAATTATACAAAGTTCTTTAAATGTCACATGAGTTAACATATATTTGCTCATTTCTCCATAACAACTGGACCTTTCGATATCTACCAGTTATTTTCATAATTTACTGTCTATTAAAAGGGTGTTTCATCAGAATAAACTGAGGTAAAACATGCTCCCTGCTACGGCAGGAGTAAAATTACCGCAATAACCCGATATTGGCTGGAAAACACAAAGTCTCCCCTTTCAGAAACCGTTGGAATTTTTCAGACAGAGCAAAGTGTCGTAAAGTTACGGTACGGCAAAGTTGGCTTGTAAAAATTTGTCATCTCCAACACATTTTGGCCGATGAGGGTTAATTTGGAAAAATACACAAAACTGCTGATTTGATCGATAAAAATATAGCTCACTGCTATCTCAAAGGTTTTATTTCTAGAATCCAGAGGGAGACATAAAAACTTATGGCGGGCTGGATTTGGCCCACAGGCCATGAGTTTGACACCAAATTTCAGAATAAATGTATCTTTTTCTGCAGCAGCATAATCTCTGGGGGGAAATAGCTTTTTTTTTTTTTTTTTTTTTTTTTTTTTTTTACGCAGAGCAAAATATAAATAAAAATTATAAAATAATTGAATAAAATGTTTTTCTGACCATAAACAATTTTATAAAGTAAATTAAAACTGTTTTCAGCTTAAACTAAAAAAGTGTGTGGATGCTTTAAAATAGCAATCTGCCATATTTCTTACCCAGAGCTGTTAATCTGGCTACCTGATACAATCTGTCGTACCAGATTTTTATGATACAAATATCAAACTCAGCTCCCAGATTAAGAAATCTAACCAATAAATAAATACAGATAAAAGAGTATAGCTATAAGTATAAAGCATAAACATACACATATATGAAAATATGAAAATGAATAAAACAGATAAAAGTGAAATGAACCTGGAATTAGTCTTGCTAAATGCAGCTTGGTGGATAAAAGTCATTGGCTGAAGAAGAGAGGGGTGAACACATGACGCGTCGTCAGGACAGTTTAAATGACCCCGTGACTGGTAGTGACAAGCTTCTTTTGAAGAAACATTCCCGGTAGGTTTGGCAGGAGATGAAGAATTAACACATGAAAGAGAATTTCCTCCCTGCTTGTAAGTACAGTGGTGGATCTGTGATGCTGTGGGCTACCTAAGCCTTTTTTACAGCCCTGGGAAGTGATTCCGCTTTTCCATTTTTATGTTGGTCCACTACACGCAAAATGAACTGTATTTAATATGATGAAAGCAGCAGGGTTATAAAGTACTGTATTAAAACAACTTTCAAACTCACTGCCTCCAGGGAAGCCATCAGTGACCCGCTGACCCCGCCATTCAGCGCCATTCCTCCGTTCTCACTCTGCTGGTGGAAAGATGCGTGCTCCACCAGCCTCAAGCTCTGATTCTTATTTCTGTTCAGGCTCAGTAAAATCCTTTCAGATCTTTGGCCTTCTAAATGAAAACGACAACTTGCCAGATTTATTTGTTTTGGGAGACGTGGACGCTGAACTGCTTGCAGGCCTGAGCTGTGGAGCCGTGATGAAAATGTAAATTCAACGGTTCAAGCCCAAGTCATGCCATAGACCAAGATGTCATAATATTGATTTATGGAGGCAAACAACACCCCGGATCCTAACTTCCTGACATTGAATAACGCTGACACAAGTTCTGATTTCCTGACCCTGTTGCACATAATGTACGGATGCTTATTTAGCCAATTCACAGTAGCCCCTACTTAGTGGCCTGTGTGTAATGATGGGAACTGTTGTGCAGCTATGCACTGGTTAGGTCCAAATAAAAGAGAGGGATATTGGGTATCCTTGCTTATTTGCGGTGTGGGTAGCCCACTCCCCCCTTCTATCGCCCACTGGAGGCTGTTTTGCAGATGAGTGGAAGGCGAGGGGGGGTTATATTATAGGATATTAAATGATAATGATGGGTCTGGAAGCGCCGGGTCTATGGGAAAGTGGTTGGTGTGTCTCGCTGTGGCCCAGCCTCAGTTCTGAAACTCTGGAAGGCAGAAATGGGTCACCCTGCCGCAGAGGATCATTATGTCAGGGGGCCAGGGGAGCAATTATAAAGCCAGACCCCATCGACCATCACCCCAACCCTCCCTTTGGTCCTGCTCTTTTCTAAAACCCAAGGTCTGCTGACCAGAGATGCCTGCCCTTTGGAAAATGGTTGTAGCCGCAGTCGCCGGCCTCCACCTCGTCGCCATGTCGGCCAAGCATCTACAGCATTGAGCAACCTCGAGGCACAATGGAAACCACAAGAATCAAGACAATGAGGAGCAGAGAGCGAGGGGCCTCAAGCTGCAGTGCTCATCCCACTGAAGGGAGGATGTCGGAAATGGAAAACTGGAGCGTAGATCACTGCACGGAGCAAAACAAGGAAGGGCAAAGAGGGAAGCGAGCAGGACAAGGTCTTCTTTCCTTAATTCCCTTTTATCCAAGCAAGTAGTCGGGAATTACAGAAAAAGCCCAAAGCTGCATGCTGTGTTCATTGCATGTGATGCAATCTTGTATTTGACTGCTCAACGTTTGTTAGTAAACTCCATTTTAATCAAACTCTAGTCTGTCTGAATAAAGTCTCATTAATTTGGGGAAGTGTTAAATGCGCAATCAAACTCTGATGTGGACCAAAACACCAAACTCTGGTCCGTCTACAAACCTAGGTCTTGGTTCAGTTGAAGTGAACTCTGGTGCGGCTCAAATTCATATGTGAATCCCAAGCAGATCGAATACTGCTCCAAAGGCAGGAAGCGGACTATAGGGCAATGTATTCTGGGTAAAAACAACCAAAACAAATGTTTGTGTCCAGCATTAGCAGGACAAATGGCTCATGGTCTTTTACTAAAGACAAAAGAGAAATCCTACAAACACTAAAATCTGACACCACTCCATTTCTCTTTACATTTTGTGAAGAAGAAAACTGCACCAAGTGTTCTTCTTCAGAGGTTTTCATGTAATTTCCTTCAGTGGTTCTTGGTACAGCGCCACCACAGGTGAGAAGGTGTTTTGTTTGACTCAGTTCAGTGTGAAAGTGAACCTGAAAATTTAACAAATGTTTGAATTTAATGTTTTCAATTTAAACAAATCGACCAGACAACAAGATGTTCAAACACCCAAAACTTAAAGTAGTATTAAAATTTCTTCACTTTATAGAAAAGGGTTAGGGTAGGGTAACAGCATTAAAGCAATGCAGTGTGTAATGGAAACAAGTTATTTTCTCCACTCAATCCTTAAATCTAATCAATTCATTTACAACTCATCACTTTCATCCATTGTGGATTCTGAAGTTGCATACCTGGCCCAGCAGGTATGTGGCATCCTGCAAGATGCAATTTAAAATGATTCCACACTCTGGTCTCTTCATTGTACACATCCTTGAACTTGTTTTTGATTCAGTTTCAGCTTTCAGTCTACAGTAAAAGTCTATCCCCTCACCTTAACTTAGCCATATCTGCACATTTTACCTGCAAAAGTGCTCTAGGTCAACCAAGTTGAAGGGACGTCTCTTGTCTCAAGTGGTCGTCAAGTGACCCCAAAGACACTGTCAGATTTAGCTTGAACTTTGACTCTAACACTCCTAACCTTCACTTTTATACAAAGCTTTTGTTTATGTAAATGTATTTGGTCTCATCTTCAGTTATCCACCGTTGAAAACATTGTCGGTTTTCTCCCACTTCTAAAATATGAACTACTTTGTCATGATCTCAGAGTTACCACATCAAGATGTTTATAGAGTTTGAATAGTTTTAGAAAAAGTTGTAAAATGAGCTCTGCATATAGCTTAGTCAATCAAATCATTGGTATAGAGACATCACTGAGGCCTGAAGAGGTCCATTTGGCTGCTAAGAAGGTGATCAGACTAACACTGTCAACCTTAATAAACAACGGCAACTTAACTGAAAACAAAGAGCTACTCCAAAGTACATCTGGATTTCTGCAGTTTTATTTTACAGACGATCTCAGAGCCCCAATGTGAACATTATGGCTTTTACTAATAGGAAACATGTCATGCCAACATTCATTGCCCCCCAGAGCTCCCTCCTCTTGTTTCTGCTCCAGTGTTGCCTCACCCGCTCGGTGGTATTCTCTGCCCAAACCCAACCGTCTAACATGATCCCATATAATTAAGCTGGTTTAAGGCCAACTGATCCCCTCGGAAAGCCTTGTCTTCCATACATTCCAATTAAAAGCGATTACACACGGTGGCATTTACTGCTCAGAGGCCTCTGTTGGCTCCTCATCACCCCGCTCATTGGACCCTCACCCACCACCCATTCCCATGGTTTCAGCTGTCACCCACCGCCTCGGCGCATCAATCTCAGGAAGATTGGTTTCTTATTTTCCCTTCGTGAGCTGATATTTGTTCTCATTGCTCCTTTTGATATTTTCTGTTTTTGGTTTCCTGATTGCTTATTTGCATGAACACAAGTTTATTCGCTAAAAGATGGAGGCAGAGATAAAATCTTAAGCCAGTTTAAATCCTCAAATCTTGTCAACTTTCGCTCAAGACGCTGCCACCCACCGCCCACAACCCACCGCCCTCCTTCTCCTTATTCTTCCTTTGAGAAATCTCTGCAGGGAGCTGAATAGAAGGCCCGCATTTCCACATGAAGTGAGCAGCCAGCGGCGATCTTCTCTCCCCTGCAAAGTTTACTTTTCTTCTGGTTGTGAGAAAGCTTAGTGGGACTATGGCTATGAATATTCATGCTGCAGAGCCCCTTGTCAATCAGTCAAAGTTCTCCTAAGGGGGGGATTTGGGCTGTTTTCGCTGAGGAATAATTTTGAACTCAATGTCTTTCTAAATGTTCCTGCCATATTTGTTTTCTGCTAAATGTTCACTGGTTCACCGTAATGTTTCTTACATCACCCATTCGTATTTGTACAAAGTAAAAGTCCGTCTGTTGTTGGAATACCTGTGCCTTCAAGTTGAGTGTGATGGCAATCATGGAGTATTTTACGGACATACACGATAAATATGACAGCCACTCTTGAAGCATCAAGACAATACAAGATAATTGTGCAAACGAACTTGTTTATTTTGTTTGAGTGTTTCTGTTTTGAACTATGCTTGTGTTTCTATTGCAAATGTGTGCATAACTTTGTTGATATTACGTTAATGTCATAAAAACAATTTCACAATTGTGATATTGGCATTAATAAGAAACAAAATCACAAACAAATATGTTTGCTCACTCAATAAGTCATTAAAAACATGATACATCATCATTCTCCTACCACTTCCTGTCATCTTATTCATAGTTTACGCCAGTAGTAACATCTGGTTGTTGATCATGTGACTCGTGTGATATGAAAAAAGTGTTTGAAATGCAACAATTTCAAAACAGTTGTGAAAACCACCTCATGCTAGCACAAAAACTATTTTTTGAAATTTGGATAGTTTCGATTAAGCAAATTTATTCTCAAAATTCCAATTTACACAATTATTTGGTCAATGGAAACAGAACTTGTACCACACCTGCCAAGGAAATGCGCCAATTTTGAAAAAAAATCGTTTTTTTTATCAAAAGTTTTGGTGCTAGATGGTTGAGATTATTTCGCAAAACTGCAATGGAAATGCTTTTTTTTTGTATCACCAATCACATGATCAACAACTGGACGTTACTACTAGCAGAAACTACAAAGAAGACGACATTAAGTAGTTGGAGGATGATGGTTTTTAATGACTTGTCGCATGAACAAACTTATTCACATGGAAACACCGCAATTGCAAAATTGTGGGGGTTTTGGCATTAGCAAAATATATATAAAGTTTTGTGCACATGTAATGGAAATGCAGCTAGTACAAATAGAATTTGTTTGACACAATGTAAAGAAAACATGGCTCCATCTGCAGTAGATTTGGAGTGCTGTGCTCTTACTGTGTGTGTTTGAGTTGGGTTCAAATATCTCCAATTCCCAACAAGCCAGAGTGAATTTTCTGAGTGTGTGAAGGTTTTTGGTTCTTCAGAACCGGTCAAAGAAAATACGTTTACAGTTCTGTTGAAATAGCAGAGGAAAGTTACTTAAAACATAACCTCTGTCCATCTGTGTTTCAGTTTTTGGAGTTTTCCATCTTTTCTTATCGGAAACGTGAATAGTGTCAGAGGAACCATGTATCCTGGTAGGCAGTAAAATAGACCCTCAATGAGTTCAGGTGGGACATTAAAAAACAATCCAGAAAAGTGCCAGGGGGGGAGAACATTTAGGAGATTATCAGATGTCAGAGCGCAGCACAGTGGCTTTTATTATGATAATTTTGTAACCTTGGAAACACACATGCAGCAGGAAACATGGCATTGACATTACAAAGTGATCGTCAAGGAATGTGTTTTTGAACTTCTTACTTTTAAAAATGAGATTTTTTTTAATTTTTTATTCAGCTGGTTTTGTTTTTGTGTTCTTTAGAGTCAACCAAAATCTCTCCAATATGGAGAGCACCAAAATATACCCAGAAGATTGTAAGATTTGTGTAAAATCAGTATCATATGTGGACAAAAGAGAAAGGAATTTATGTGGAGCAAACAAAAACTAATAAAAAAGAGAAGAAACAGGTGAGGGCCGGATGCTGCAATACCGTGAAACTGCAATATTTTTACTGAAAGCTGTCATACCGTGAGAATCCCAAAGCAGCGTACAACAACAACAAAAAACTCAGCCGGGCATCAATCACAGGCGCATAACTCCATGCACTCACAATGCAATTCAAATGCAAATTCTGCACAAGCAGCAGGATTAAAGGCCAAATGTACGCCACACCTTCTTCTTCTCACCGAGTCTCCACATGTGAGCTGTCCATGTTTTACATCCACATAGCTTTGTACCAGAGTTGGGCAGAAATTAGTTTTATTTACTTGATTTATTAATGGGAGTGGGTTTTTTTTACTTTTAGTTGAGTCATGTTATTTTCAGTGATTAAAATTTTTAACTGAGTTAATTCCTGGGTAAAATAAACACTTAAAAACCAGTTTTGCTGTTAAATTATTGAGTAAATAGACATATGAGCTCAACAACAAATATTTACTGCATTAAATCTTTTATTTAGGCGATTCAACCGTCAGATTGGTGCAAAGTGCTGTTAAGTGTTTCAGGAACCTCTGATCAATCATGTCACTGCTTTTAAAATGTGGATGCTAACATTAGCATTGGGAACCATCGTCTGCTACATGTTTAGCTTGAAGATGCTATTTTAGGCTTGAACTGGCTAACTCCTGTTAGCACACCTTGCACACTATAGTACTCTTTACCAGCATCCCATTAAATTGTTTTTTGAAGCAAAAATTAATTCCCAGTGGACCAAGAGAAGTGGTTTCGTCCGTCGCTTTTTTGTGGATGTCGCTTGTGTGTCAGTTTTATGGGTGTACTAGAAACACGTGAATATAAAGGTTCCAGCTTGGAACTTTGGTTTGAAAATGTATAAAAATGCAATTAATTGTGTTAAAATTTCTAATGCTTTAAAATCTATGTAAATGTGTAATTTTTGGCTGCTCCAAATACCTCTGCTGAGCTCTCGTTTGCATCTGTATGCACTGTTTCCCCCCTAAAGAGGCTCATCCTGCATTGCCTGTCTGTTCCCACCTCCCAGCTCCTTCTGAAAAGGAGCCAGAATTGAACCTGAACTGATTGAGAGTCAAAACCAGTTGCCAGCGCAGGATCAGTGGGGCGGAAGCAGTTGCCGGGGTTCTGGTTTGTTGCCTGGGAGTTGTGCAGTGTTAAAGCCATCAGGAGGCCTTACCATATGAAAAGCTGAATGGGTGTGGCAGGACAGAAGATGACTCCTGGGAGGATAGCCCCACTGTCAAACAGCAGCAGACTCACAAAAGGGCCTTTCATTGGGCCATTACTGCCCCCCACATACAACCTCCACCCTAAACTCCCATCCTAATCAGGCCCATTCAGAGGCACCAACCGTGGGGGAATTTCTGCTTAAAGTAGAGGAGTGATGAGGCAAACTGAGAGAAAGGGAGCAGAGACATGGCCAAAGCAGAGTGACCATCACAGCCCCACTGAGATGGGGCCGAGATGGCTCCAGACTGCAGCGGCTCCCTGCAGAGACTTTTATTACGGAGTCAACAACTACCTTGTATTTTCCTGAACCTCCCTGGGAAGAAACCCTTCTCTTTTTTGTAGCACTATTTACTCTGTAGTAGTGGGAAAAAAAGCACATTGGCATCTAAAAATAGCCGACGCTAATGTAACCTAAACAGCTACGTTTGGAGGAAATCGGGGCGAAAATAACTATTTGTGTTTGTGCAGACACATAGCCGCAGGTACAAGCAGCTGTGAGGATAAGCAACATTAAAAGCACAGCTCTGTTTCCTGTCCTTAACTGGCTAATAGCCGGCAATTACTGACTTTTTTATTATGATTGCAGCAATTAACTGTACAGCAACACAGAAACAATCGTATACTGCCCAATCTGTCTCTTAGCTTCTCTCAGTCACCCCGTCAGTAGCCAAAGGTTTTCCAAAAACTTTTGACTGATCTGTTCAGGAAACTGAGGTACAGAAAAATAACACGAGGTGAAAAATACATTAAAAAAGAAATTAAAATTTAAACATGTAAGTCTGCACATGTAAGTCACTTTTAGGGTGTTTTTTGACCGGATAGTCCGGTAGAGTCGTTTGTTTGCAACATTATTTCATTTTCAGCTGGAATAGTTTGTTTCCATACTAAATGGTGTCAAACAAACCAAATCCTTTGAAAAACCTGTTCCCCTCCTCACCTATGGTGGCGCTGCACCAAGAACCACTGAAGGGAACAACATTAAAACCTCTGAACAAGACACTGAGTGCAACTTCCTTCTTCATGAAATAAACAAAAACAAAGTGGCGTCAGGTTTTAGCAGTTGTTGCCTTTCTCTGTTGTCTTTGGTAAAAAGCCATTTCTCCAGCTAGAGCTACATTCACATTTTGTTTTGGTTGTATTTACCCAGAATGCCCTGCATCACAGTCAACTTTCTGCTTTTGGAGCGGTTCAATTCAACTGAACCGAGACCTAGGTTTGTAGACGGATCAGAGTTCACGTTTTTGATCCGCATCAGAGTTTGACTGAACGTTCACACCTCCGTGAACAACCCGGATTTTCTAAACAAAATCCGGGTTGTTTACGGATTGGAGTTTGATTAAAGCGAACTAAACAGGGCTGGTGTGAATGCACCCTAAAGCACAGATTGGTGTTTTTCACTCAAACAATGCTTTATAAATTAGTACAAAAATCAGAACAGCAGTCTGATCTACCATAACTAGTAGAACCACTCCATTCTTACACTTGAGGTTTCTCACAAAGAGTCTGGGAACCAACCGTTTTCTATCACATCAGCAGCATTGTAACTCTTCTAATCAAACTTAGGACGCTGACAAGACCTTTGAAACCTAAAATAGAGGAAACCATCATTATTTCCATAAGCTCCAGCAGGATGAAAACATTCTAGAGATTTATATAAATGCAACTACAGCTGCAAGAGAAAGTAAATACTTTATTCAGGTTACACAATTGATTTCTAAAATTATGTCTTGCGAGTCCTGCATCTATGTGACTGTGACAGTTCGACTTCAATATTGGCCTTTAAAAAGTGTTGCAAGTACAGAGCTTTGGGGTACACCACATGGTTTCTCTGTTCAGTCAGATTTATGCCAAAAGACACAATGCAGTTCTGATCTACCTGCTAAGATCTGAACCAGTTGTTTAGGATTCTGACCTGAGTTGGTGATTTCTAACCTAATTAACCAATACAGGACTGCATTTGAAGAGTAAAAGCTCATCTATCGGTTAATCTGTGTGATTAGAGCGATGCATGCTGGTTGCAGAACAGAACAGCTTCTGAAAATACATTATTTCCTACAACAATATTTGCGTAAGTGTTAGGTAAAATATGGGCCTCTCTTTAGTCATAACAATTCATTTAATAGAGATTTGACCTCTGCAAATTTCAGGGCCTTTGAAAAATAATCCAAGTTAAGAGAATAATGAGCCATCTCCAACATTTCAGGTGCAGCACAGCTAAAACCAGAATCCTGACTGCTAAAGCTGTTAGTCTGCTTTCCTTTCTCTCTCTTTATTTTCCATACTTCATTTCTTGCTTTCAGTTCTCCCCGTCTGTCCATTTTCCACAGTTAGGATAATAAATCCAGGTTTAATGTCTGCCCAAAACATCTGTGCTGCACTAGTAGGTCAGCTCCTTAGATCCCATTACACAACTACTGGCTACACTGTCCAACTTCAGCAGGACAAACTACGTCAATTATGTTTCCGCAAGTCAGAATGGAACAAATTTAAATTAACATAATAGCATCCAGCATTCTTTTGCATTTGGAGGTTTCTTCAGGTTGATTAAAATTCAGGGAAAATAAAGCAGCTTTTGTGGATGATTTTGTAAACTTCCACAGCTAAATCATTAAAATAACTGTTGAACCGTTTGATACCGACTGGCCTGCTGATTTCCTGGTTGTGAGTAAGCAATTAGGGAATGTGTGTGAGTCACTTTCTTTGCTTGTGTGTGTGTGTGTGTGTGTGTGCGTGTGTGTGTGTGTGTGTGTGTGTGAGAGTGGGTGTGATCTCAGTGGTCCAGTCAAACCACAGAGTGTGCGTGTTCTGGACAGTAACAGAAATAATGTCTTAAAGGCTCCAAAATGATATTTTATAAATTTAAATCTGTCCTCATGCAAAGAGAGAAACGGCCAATAATTCCTCTTTGCACACTTCCTCTAGATTTTTCAGAATCCCATGTTCTCCATTTAATTAATTCCCGGCGACTCAGATGTCACTTGGAGAAAGATGACTGTGTCTGGTGAATCACTTCTGAATTATTGGCAGATGTGAACCGTTTTTTGGTTAAAACTTCTCAGATGGTACCGCGCTCTGCAGTGAAGTTTTCAGAACCTTTAGACAAGAAACAAGCCGACAGCAGGTCTTGATGTTCAGTTCTGATTTTTTTTGTTGTTGTTGCTAAAATAACAGTTTTCTTCATACTGAGTAATGCAACTGCGATCAAACTTCTGTTTACAGAATTAATAATGGATTTATAGATCGATTTTAAAGTTTTTCAGCAACGGGTACAAATACAAGATCATAAGAAGACAATGGAAGTTAATAAAAAGAAAACACAACTAATAGCAATGGTCTGTAGTGGAGTATTGACTGAAACTTCTGTAGTGAAGTCAGAACTAGGAGTGGTGGGATTGAGATGTGATCCGCTTCACTGAAACAGATTTATTTCATAAGCTCATAATTTAGATATTCAGCCATTGTTGGATTTTATGGATTCCTTCTTCTGGTGCAGAATTACGACGCATGTTTCACATTAAGAATGCAAGAGTCAGATTAAAGCTGCAGTGTGTAACTTAACCGCTAAACTGTTTGGTCAGAAACGACCAATGAGAGCCAGGAGGAGGGTTTTAGCGCTGTCGATCATCCTTGTGTACATGCTTATCACACTCTGCCCTTTACTCTCTGTGCCACACTACAGCTTGTTCACCACAACAGAGCCGGCCTTAAATGCTAAGGCTAGTTAGCATAGCCACCGATGACGGCGAATAAATGGTTTTCCTGTAACCGCAAGTTGTTTCTCCATTAGCACATTGAGCAGCACATACACAAAGTTGATTGACAGCGCTAAGACACTCTGCATGGCTCTTATTGGTTATTATTGACCAGCAGGGGTGCATTTTTTTTCAGACGGCAATAGGTAGCCATCTGGGAGGTGCAGGAGGAGTTTGATTTTTTCCACAATTATCTGTCACAACCTGGAGACAAATGCGTAAAAAACCCATATTTTTGTAAAAGCAGCTTCAGATTAATAACCGCTCAGACTCCAAACACTTTGAAAACAATCAGATCTGATTTAGTCCCAGATATGGGAGTAGCACAGCTTGGATTATTTGGTGGAGAAAAGATCAGAATTGGGCCTTTTTGACTTGATTTGAGTTGCATTTGGGCAAAATTTGGATTCAGGTCGCAGATATTAGCTTCTGCGGTTGTGCTAAGACGGTTACCAATGTTCGCATGAATCCATTTTGCAAAGTATTTTGTGTTTGACCTCTTAATACAAGTAAAAGTACTTTTAGAGGGTTCTCAAGTGTTGAAGGATCTCAGAAATAGTAGCAGTACTGGACCTGAACCATGCGGCTTCCAGGGGTCCACTGTTATGGTTGTTGTTTTAATTGGATAATTAATCTAATAGGTTAATTATCCAATTGCTTAATTGCACTTACAGTTGGCTGTGCCTGGTTGTCTGTCCTCCATGTTGCCCTGAATAAATGTCCTGATATTACAGGTTGAGTTATTCTACTGTTTCAGTGTGAAATTGTGCCACTCCAATAAAACTTTATTCCTTCAGGGTTTTTTTTTTTCCTTTTTAACAGTGGTGCCAGTAAATGTGGCGAGAGCTGTAGCAAACTTTTAAAAAGGTCTTTGCTCTAAATCGTTCAACAGACGGACACAGAAAAACACATGCCATAAAGCACGAACCCCAGTGACTTCTGAGAAAAATGAGTCAGTTCTGGTGAGAAGTTTAAATAAACATAATTATTCTATTTCCTTGTTTTGGACATTTTAGTATGAACAAGCTCGAGCGAGAGCAGTAAAAACAGGAAAGTGCTTTTTTCATCTGTCTGCTGTGGTCCTAAGAGAAAACAGATTCTGCTAAATACTCAGATGCAGTGGAATACAAAGGAACACTTACACCATTCATTGCTCGTTTTATAGTCATGGCATATAGTATTTTACTGAGTCATGCATCGAGCTGTAATTTGGCCAAGGATTTAAAGTTTGAGTGGTTTCTCTTTCAAGGGGAAAATCCAACAACAAGGTGCTGGCATGAAACAGCAGCAGACTGGTGATGCTGCCAGTTTTATAGCTGTGCCAGGTTAGCGCCGGCCAACACACACTTCTGTGACCTGTACACACACACGCACACACACACACGCACACGCAGGAGCAGCAGCAAAACAGCAGCCCTAGAGTGATTAGTCACGGGTCTTGTTCCCTCTCTGAGTTTATCAATTAACACCAAGAACGTGGGAAAGGGAGGCAGGAAAAATCCTGGGGGATTAAAGGACAGACTGACAGCAGCAAATGCTTCCCAACTTCCTCCTCTTTCCTGTCTCTTCCCTCTCTTCGTCTGTTTTCCTCTCATCTGCCCACCAGTAAAAATCCCTTCCACCTCCCGGCAGGTTTTTTTTTGTATGCTTTACGTCGTTTCACAGACCTTGCTTTTCCCTGATTCCAGCCAGTCCACATAAAACCGAATCCTCCATCGGGAAACAATGTTTGTTTTTGTTCAAAACAGTCGGCAGCAAATCGAGTTAATTTCTTAACAACCTGAGGGGATTACCAGAAAGCTCTATGAGCCATCAAAAGTTAAATCCCAGACTTATACAACATTACAAGCCATGCAACTCAAATGGACACAGAGAGCGTAATTACTCACTAGTTGGACCAAAAGCAGAGCATTGGTTGGCACGGAGGAGTCTGGCCGCGACTCCAAAGACCGTTTTATTGTAAAATCTGACACAAAAATCTGGGGAAATGTGTGAGTTTTAAAGAGAAGTTGATTTTTATTTTGAGGTTGGAGAAATACTTAAACATAATGAGAGTTTGCATCCAAATATCTCAGGAAATCATAAAGCAGTAGATTTTATTTGATTAAAAACTGTAACTTATATGTGGATAGGCCTGTCACGCTAACATATTTTGCTGGTTCCCAATTATTATTGTGATTAATGATAATATTGGTATTTTCAGACCATTTTCAAGTAATAGGTTGAAATTAATACTGAACTAAAATGAGAATAATTGACATTTATTTACAATCACCTGAACACTTTGATCATTTAAAATGTAGAAAATTGATTAAATCTTTCTAAATAATCCAATTTAGACAATTAATTTAAAATAGTTGACTTTTGCACAAAACGTCCTGGTAGTCATTCTTTAAGTGAATATCATTAAAAAAAAAATAACAAATTTACATTTTAAAATTCGTTTAAAATTATTTTTTTAGATAATTTTTTAAAAATCATTTTAAATTTTTTTAAAAATGTTTACATTTAAAAAAATGTAAACACATTTTTACTTTTATTCTAAAAAAGTAATTTTTAAACACAAATGTGCTTAATTTGTAAACATTTAAAAACAAATGTAAAACAATTTCTTAAACATTTTTTAAAAAGTGTAACATTTTAAAACAAATTTTTAAAAAATTTTGTTAAAAAAAATTAAACATTTTTTAATAAATTTTTTTAATGAATAAAAAATTAAAATATGTTTGCATCTTAATTTCGATCTATTTTTTCTCGCATTGATGAGGCTGGAAAAAGAGAAAATATTTTTGTTTTCTTGGTTTTATTGTCAAGAACAGTCAGTGTTTCTCGCAATTGCAAAGTATGTCAAAGAAAATATATATTATAACAATTAATCCCTCAAACAGACTGAGAAACAGCTTCAACTACGAAAGAGAAAAAAAGCCTCCCTGTGTTTACATTTTCAATATCCCAGTTTTGGCCTCCCTGACCTGAAGCCTGTGGGAGAGGAATGTGTAGGGTAACACAAGCTTTACTGTTGTTATCAGTCAGCCATTTTGGATCCATAAGGCCGCACACAGAGCCAGCTGTTTCTTCAAGCCCAACTAAGCTCCTGGTATTGGAACTAATTTGACTCATGAAGAGAAAATTGGGACCAAGCTGGGGGAGTGGAGCTTAGATCACTGGAGCGAACCAGCAGCCAATATTGAGAACAGAGGCCATGGGGTTGTATCGTTCTCTAAGCCCTAAATCTCTTTCTCCTTCCTGTTTTTTGTCCACCATTCGTTTTATGTCCTTCTTTGTTTTCTTCCCAGATAATAGTTTAAATTATCCTTAAGGATTGCAAAACCTTTTTCAATCCTGTTAATGTACCAAGTTATTACGGATTTAATATAACAAATAATCAGTTCAGTTGTACCAAAAAAACAACCAAATCTGGAGTAACCCGTTTATCTGAATGTAGCCACTAAATGGACCAATAGCCATTGATAAATATTACTGGACTGAACGTCACATCAATATCGGTTGTTGGGAAAATGACACAATTACACAAAGAATCTGCAAATGGACGCAATGTTTTGCAGTTAATCATTGACACTACAACAGCTAAATAACAAGGTTAGTAAAATATTTTAATTTATAAAAAGAGCAAGAAAGTAGGAAGTAGATCAGTTATGCTAGCTTGACTATGACAATCTTCACATATACCTGTGCTGCAGAATTTGGTGATTTTCAGTTCAGTTAACGCAAAAATAGGTCGATCCACATATAAACTCTATGACAAATGTTCATTAGAGCAGATGTTTAAATTAGCTATTCAACCACTAGCGTTCAGACGATCACTTCTTTGTAACAGAAAAATAAACATAAAACCCGAAAACATAAAACTGTAATGGACTGAATGTTCTTTTGTGTGTGAAACGTTACCGTGTGTTTTGGTGCTAATGTTAATTTTCCCGATACGCCTGAACGTAATCTGTGCTCCATCGGCTAGAGGAGCTGTTACCACGACAACGGGTCTATGTGTGCGGCGTAGAGCCGACATATTGTTTTGTTTTGGCCAGTCACATTTACAAAATAGAGCCACTCTTCACATTAAGAGGAACAAAGACAATGAGTTAAGAGACTAATATTTTCATTTCTGGTTGTATATATTAAGATGTTTTATTTTGGGGCAATTTCAAGTTAATTGGTCCATGAGTTTTTGGTAAATGGGGTAAATCAGGGGTGTCCAAAGTCGGTCCTCGAGGGCCGGCATCCTGCATGTTTTAGTTCTCTCCCTAGTGCTAGTAACAACCTCCTCAGCAAGTCAGTGTTCTGCTTAGGCCTTCTGATGAGCCATCATTTGATGCAGGTGTGTAAAACCAGGGAGAGAACTAAAACATGCAGGATGCCGGCCCTCGAGGACCGACTTTGGACATCCCTGGGGTAAATGGTCCTCAACCTGAAAAAGTTGTTCGAGAAAAACTGCTCCAGTTTTACGTTTTCTTGATGTTAAGGTCTGTCGGGATTTGTGACTCCAAGTTCTGGTTTTGTTCCACATGTGACAAAGAATCAGCTGTATTCTCCATCTGTCTCGAAAATTTGTATGTTTGGCACAAAAGCCACACTGAGAATCACCAAAAAGACATTTATACCTGCCATGAAACATGGTGGTGGCAATGGGTTACTTCTCTTCAAAACAAGCATTTTACCAAATCTCTCAAGTGTCTGCAAGGAAGGTGAAGATTCAGCATCACAGAGAGCAGCCAAGCAAACATTTAAATCAACAGGATAGCTACACAGAGAAAAATCTATTCAAACATTTATCTAAATCTGATTTCTGTCTGCCGTCTTCTTTCTTGCCATCTTGTCTCGGCCGCTCTGCCCGTCTGCTGCTCATGCTAGCTTGTCAATCTGCCCGCTTTATTTCCATTTTTCCATCCATGCCACTTTAGCTAATGGAAAACACCTGGCTAAGGCAGCGTAACGAGTAAATTTCCTAAACTTCAACAACATGCATAAAAACAGAAATTACTCAACAGAATAAACATGCAACACAGCAAATAAAAATAAATTAAAAGTGACAAAACATGCGAGCAAGACGAAAGGCCATATTTCCACATTTGTTTACTGGCATAGCTTAGTTTTATTTATTTATTTTGTGTGTTTTCATCATCATTGGCCCAAAATGGCCCCGTTGCATCATCTTCCTCCCTAGCTGCAGCTCTTTGGTTAGCTAATGTCAAACCAAGTGATGAAACTCACTATTTAAATACAAGACGATCAAAGAAAATATTGATAATACAGACCGACTGTGACCTAGCTTACAAAAGTTAACTTTGTCTTATATTTTACATCACCAAAATGTTGTTCGCACTGTTTATAGCCACTTTTTTGTCCTCTAATATGAGTCTTAAAAGCTTTATGAACGAATTAGAGCTGCCAGCATTAAACGTTAACTAAAGAGTTAATGTTAAATTAGTTAACGTTAATTTAAATTAATCTAAAGAGTTTTACGTGTCAATATTACGTAATGCAGATTAATCCTATTACATATCTTGACCTAAAAGCCTCTCTCCCATGAAGGGTTACCTAGTTTACAGCAGAGGGGGAGGAGCAGCAAACTCCTCCCCCTTGCTCTCTGGTATGCAGCTAGCATAGCCTGTTATGAATGCTAAGGCTAGTTGGCATAGTCACTGATGACAGCGGATAAATGGTTTTCCTAGTTGTTTCTCCACCATTAGTGGATTTATCAACGACTACATGAGGTTGATTGACAGCGCTAAGACCCACCTCTAGGCACTTATTGGTTGTTTTTGGTCGGGACCAAAAACAACCAATAATTTGGTTGTTTTAATTCAAGAATTTCTTCAGACTGCAATAACGTCACACATAGAAAGCGTGCTCAGGGTTTTACCACCATAAAATAAAAGAAGAAGTGCTCAGTGTTTGCGGGATGCTAACGGTGGAGCTTCTCTTACGATTTTAAAGTTGCTATCCGACCGGAGCCAGAACATTAACAACTTAATCCTGATTATTGTCCATCATGGTTGTTGTTTTTCTTCTTGAACGCAAAATAGTAATGTAATAGTAAAAATAGTAATAAAATAGTAATTTGGTGACGGCCAGGTCAAATGAATGCGACCTGGCCATTCAGATTCAGGTCACATTTGAAAAGATCGGATACGTATCAGATATCCAAATGACCTGGGTCGCATTAAAAAAAAACCCCGACCTGTGTTGTTCAAACTGCCATGAAAAGGTCAGATACAAGACAAATAAATATGGATTGGGTCACTTCAGGCTGCAGTGGGAACACAGCCCTCTCTTCTTTCTAAATCTCAGGAGGGGAAACTGCGCCAGCATAGCAACCATGTGCAGGTCAAAGAACGACGCTGCTGCAGAGGCCTGTTGTCCCGGCTGCTGAAGGAGATTCAGGGTCATGCATGCTGATGCTGTTTGAACTTCTCCTAAGGTGATTAGTTATGCACAACCAGACTCGCCAGGATTAACTCCATGAAACTGGAAAAAGGGCATCCAGGCAGGCACAAACACAGATATGCCAGCGCCTTGTTTTTCCCTCACTGGTTTGAGGAAAGGCCACTGGTAAGCCCCCACACTGAAGTCACCATGGAGATGCTAACGGGATTAGCCCACGATGTGTCTGTGTTCACATCTGAGTGTGTTTTGTTTTTAATTTATTCACCAAGTAGAGCACACACAACAAAGAATACAGAACAACAAAAAGAAGTATTGGTCTACAAAATAACCGGATAAGAGAACGAAACAAAAATAAAATAAAAAAGCAAAAAAGACATTTTGCAAATATGTCACGTAATCATTTGAGGGGCCATGATGGACGCGGAAGTGAGAGAGGGAGTACTGAACAGAGAGACTGAAATAGTTTTGCCATGTCATTTTTTGCCAGTTTATTCATGGTTTCTACTTGTTCAAGTCAAGCCAATTTGTCTGTGAACGTAACACACCTGGTTGGGCTCATAGAAGGCGGGATATACAAAATAGCTGAAACAGCTAGCTTAGAAACCGACCCATTTCTCCTCCCTCCCTCCTAACCAAATTACCGCCTTTGCCTGAATTCACACCACTTGATTTATATCACTATGTCATAGACAGCGTTTACCCTTTACACCGGAGCAGATTTAAAAACGTATTAAAGTCAAGATGCTAACCAGTTTTTTCCATACATGCTAGGCTACATGACGGTGCGGTATTGTCTCCATGGTTACTACTGGTTAGACACCAGACAGGGGATTTTTTTATAAATTTCTAATCATACTTACTTACTTACTTACTTACTTACTTATAAAGTATATGAACATTAATCTTCTTACCTTTGTAAATCTGGTGCGAATCCACCATTACACCGAGAGCTGACAGTCATTATGATTGACGGCTGATATCCATCGCCATGGCATTTTTCCTCATGAAAAGTTATAAAATCAAATTACACGTTTGGTTTGCATCCTTCTCTGTTTGTGCAGCCGACCGCGCAGCATACTGTGATAATTTTTAAAGTGAAATCGACTAAATAAAAGCGATATTATGTCACAGAAATGTGATTTTAGACTAACTTTAAAGGAGAGCATCATTGTTTTGACGTCTGTCATGGCGGAGTGGGCGGAGTTCTGGAGAGCGTGACGTCACGCGGAAAGGGTCAACGTATTAAAATGGACGCATTCAGAACAAAGAACATAATCAAATGGTGTCACAACAAAAACAATGACATTGTTTCACATACATAGGTTAGAATAAATATAGATTTTCCTTTAATCTTGGCAATTATTTTTTGATTTGCATTATTATTTTCCTTTTCTATATTTTTTCTTAATTAAGCTACGGTCACAGATACTTTGAGTAGAAGAGGAAGAGAGATGGAGAGAAAGAATAAATATACATAAATAAATAAAAATATATACCAGAACAAAGAATAACTAATTAAATAAATATATGATAACTAAAAAACACTTTATGTGGTCTTCTTATTAGGATCTCTCTTCCTCTTTTTTTCCCACAGTGGCATTAAGTCACCAGCAATGAAAAGCATATTTTATTGAAATATTCAAATTTTTATCTAACACTGATTGTTGTTCCACTGATATCTGTTGTGTGAGAAGATATTTTTGCAGTTAAGCAGTTTATCTTCTCAGCGATAGTTGAAACTCTGCCTGATTGCTTACACTTTCACCAAATCAGTTTTTCTGCCATCAATCAACGTGTTGGAATTAGTAAAAGCAAAGAAAGGAACTGAGAGAAAGAATTTCTTTGTCCTCCAACAATGTCCCCACAAACTGCATGCATGACTGGCAGGCGCGCAGCCTCCCGTCCATCCGTCTATCCACTGCTTCATTAGCGTGTTTACATGTTACCTCCATGACTCAGTGGATGAAGCAAAGCAGTCGCAGTTTGCAGTTCATGTTCCACCCGCAGTCATCAGAGCTGGAGATGTATGTTCACAGGGTGCTGCAGTTAGAGAAAAGTGCAACTGATGTTAGTCAGAGTCAAACTACTTGAAGAAAAAAGGTTCCAGTCAGCACAGAATCAGCCAAAGTCCCGGACCAGGAGGTCACTAGGATCAGGAGCAACAAACTCTTTTGCATCTTCTAGCTTTCAGACACAAATTGATTTATTGCTAGTTAACATAACTGACAATGAAGTGGATTTTTTTGGTCTGGTTTCTGAAATATATTAGTACACTGGAAATAAGACAGAGAAAAATAACTTCTCAGAAAGTCACAGGAGCTTGTTTTAAGTCAATAATTCCTTAATATTGATGAAACTGCTAGTTCCACTGGCAATTATTTCACTTGTAACATGACATTTTTCACAATTTATGAGTGAAATAATCTGTCAATGGAACTGGTACTTTTTATTAATATTGAGGAATTATTAACTTAAAACAAAGTTCTATATTTTGCTGAAAAATTACTTGTAAGTTAGTTTAATTTTATTTCAAGTGTTCTATGATATTTACACTAGAAACTAAACCAAAAATACTTGGTAAAATTTTGTGTTTTAGCAGAAATGATGGGCTAACCCACTACAAAAACACAAAATCTTACCAAGTATTTTTTGGTCTATTTTCTAGTGCAAATATCTTAATGAATTAAGTCAAAGCTAATTTACAAGTAACTTTTAAACAATATATAGGAACTTGTTTTAGGTAAATAATTCCTTAACATTGATGAAAATACTAGTTCCACTGGCAGATTATATGCATCTCTGTCCAGAAGATGATCCCTGCATAAGCCTTAAATCAACTATGGATGCATCCATTATTTGAAAAGCAACAATGAATGCAGTGAGACAGGAAGAAACCCCCCGACTCGACCCACAGCCTGCAGAGTTTTTCCTCCCGTCTCCCAGTCAGAACTGGCTGTCCTTCGCAAACACAACATCCTGAACGTTTCTACTCCTTACCCTCAGTTTCTCCAGAGGGTGTAATAACAACAACCGCATCCTCTTTCAAGTATCTCACACACACACACACAAAGTGAGCCTTTGGGTACAAACAGCACAGATAGGTTAAAAATGGTCACCCTAGACAAGCCGTCCTCCTTCAGACTCCTCTGCCATCAGGCTACTTTGAAATAGGAGACGGAGGGAGAACACAGAAAAACAATGCAGACATATGAAGAGCATGCAGTGTCCCATGTAAAAGAGTTTCTCAGCTTCCCCTTAGAGAAGACCAAACATGCAGGGGAAAGCTGATGAGCGAGACAGGATGGGAGGACAGTACAAAGAGGAAATAAAACATTGTTATTAAAGGTGTTTAACAGAAGTGGGAAAGCTTTCAACCGATTTCCCCTTTTAGCCAGACAAGACAGATATGCTGAGCAAAACAAAGAGCAATACTTAAAGGTGATGTACTATTGAAAATCCACTTCAGATACTTTCATTTGGCTTTCTACTACTTCTAAAAACACCTGAAGCATTTAAAAAAAAAACATTCAGCCTTTTTTGTTTTTTTGTTTTGTTTTGTTTTGTTTTTGTCAAGTTAAATGTTTTAAAAACCTCTGGAATGTAACATCAGAAATCAGTAGGCACTGCTCCATTACCCAACAACCCTAGCAAAGCCCAGCCCTGTTGCCTAGCAACCCCAAGCTGAATTCCACCATATTTGTTCAGCTGGTTTTGCCGCTGTACAATGGCTGCTGGAAATGACAAAAGTTTTATTTTTGACTTACCATTCAGAAACCACATGCTGCATTCTTGTTGGTTGCGCAGGAGGCTCCAGTTCTGCTTTTCAAAGATGTACAGTTGTATAATTGTGCATGTTTGTAGCCATTTTCATATGCGAGTGTAAATGTTGAGTTTGGGAGGCGTAGCCAGCAGCAGGTTATATGGATTAAAAGTGATGAGACGCCATAAAACAGCTCATAACTGGATCTTATCCAACAATGATTTAATGCAAAAAAAATATTAATGAACATGTTTTTATAGTTCATTGATGTAACATGTTCAAGGAAGCATAACAGTTCAGCTTGAAAGTTTTTTAAATTGCATCACTGCCAAGGGGAACATATACAAAATACTTGATTTCCTTCACTTGTGAACTGGACAACTGATCGATCTGTAGATTGAGACACATTCAGTGTAGATGTTGCTTCACTCTCTGTTTCAATGATAAGTTGATTGTTTTGGATTTTCTCACCAAACATGTGGTATCAATAAAAACACCAAAACAGTCACAGAAATAATGAGTCTCTTCTGTTATTTTCAGCGTGTGCAGATGTGTACCAAACACATTTCCACTGCATGGTCTTTGCATGACGTCTTGGTTCATCCGCAGGGTTATCTCATAATGTGTGCTGGTGAGCTGCACCGTTCCCATCAGACAAAAATGAACAATAACAGGAAAAAATCCAGTGATAAACCATAAAAATCGCTTGTTTTTTTCTGAACCTTTGACAGAAATGTGCAGTTTGGTTGAAGCTCTCTTATCTGTTGCAGCTTTAAGAATCATGACTTCCCAGAACTGGAAGACGTAGCCATAGACTTAAAGTTTTAAAGATGTGTGTCGCTTTCTGAAATGGAAGATGCATAAAATCTTTAAAGCTGCAGTTTATAACTTTTATTTAAACTTTTTCTTTACATGCGACTGGTGAAAAACAACCTCTGAAAAGTTACTCATAAGTTACTTTTGTCTTATTTTCAGTGTAGTAAGATATTTGCACTACACTGTAAAACATTTGAGCCACATTTAGTTGTGTCTACTGCCTTTTATTGTTTAAGTCAGATAAATTTATCGAGTTTTAGATTTTGAACCTAAGTGTGAGTTTGTGAAAGATAAACTTACAGCAGTTAATTTTAACTTAATTATTAATTTTGTCAAACCTCCAAGAGTTGAATAAAAGGAGTTTTTAAGTGGGAACTATTTCCCAGAATGCTTAGCAGCATGTTTTTGTATCCTGAGATGGAAGTGCGTTACATTGATCTGACTCTTGTTATTAAGGGAAATGTTTATTTTAATGTTCCGTTCTCACTAAATGTTTCTAAGCAAACCAGGTGTCCAAAAATTAAATGTCAAAACCTCCAGAAAACGAAGCAGACTGAAAGACTACAGAGAAATATTTCTGCTAAATCTGGTTCTAAAAGTTAAATAATTCCTTCTTCTAGTTTTTCACATAATCTTCCCAGTTAGACTTAAACAATTTATTTTGTGACAAATGTTTGACCTGAAATACTAAACCAACTTCTAATTAAATGAACAAGGGATCTGAAGGAGACAATAGTTTATAAAACAGGATTTGAATGACAGATTGTAACAACTTTACAACTTTATCCAAGGTGATTATAGGAGATATCTACTCTCCACAGAACTGTACTTACAAAAGCTTTAATTTCAAATATTTAATTTGAATACAGCTTAATATATTCAGACCAGCAGCATCTATTTAATTGGGTCACGTCTCCTAACTTCTATGGTGCAGATTAAAAGCGTTTCTCATCACCACACACTGGTTTGGTTTTTACTTTTCAGTGAAAGTTCTTCAGTGAGAACCGGAAAGTTTCAGACGGATTTGCTTTCAGTGTTTTTCTCTCTACATGTGTGAGGCGAAGCAGGAGGGAGCTGGGCTGCCATGTTGTCTGTGGATTCATAAATAAGTCAGTCACCGCTCGTTCTTCATGGAATCCAGAGACTCTTTATCCCTTCCATGTGTTCCCTATGAGCCAGGGCCCTGACCTCTGACCCCCGGGCTCTTGACTTGGTTATCTCAGGCCCAAGGGAGACGGTGTACGTGTGTTGGCAGTTTGAGTTAAATCAGTGCTTGATTATGTCACGACCCCGTCCCCTTCCTTCTCCTGCCACGTCTTTATTTCACAGGCTGTGAAGCACACACACACACACACACACACACTGACGTGGTGAATCACACCACGCCTGTGATTCACGCATCACCTCTGGGGCTCGTCTGACCTCTGGCATTTCTTCTGGTCCTCCTGAAGGAAACAAACAAACCGACTGGAGCATCATCTTTACGAGTGTTCAGGTTATAACGTCATGAAAAATATGTGCAACCCTTAAATTAGCTCAAAATGCTATTTAATAAGATAAAGTCAAATTTATTTGCATGGCACAGTGTAAAGAGATTTATATGATGAAAACATGAAGAAGCAATAAAAGAAACATGACATTACAGTGTCAAAATAAAGAAAATTAAAAAGTTATTTTTATTAAGCAAAGGCAACTCTAAACAAATTGGTGTTTTAATTGATTTTATTTATTTACTTAATAAAGGGTTTTAAAAACAAGGAAAAAAATCAGTAAGAGAGAAACATGTGCATACACAACAAAAACTAAATAATGTGTTTACTCCTATTTTTCTCTTCGAAAAGGAGCAGGAAGAAGTGAACATTTATTTAATCCAAACCTTTATCTTAATTTAATCAAATATATCACTCACCAACTCAATAATTATCAAAAATTTGTAATTAAAACCATGTTATAATATCCATGTACCTGTTCAGTATTCTGTGCTAAAGAGCCAACAAATAAATTATATTACATAGACAGCGGCTTGATTTAAAGGAAGTCAGTGTTTCAGCAGTTTTGCAGTTTTCTCCAGATTTGAGGATCGTATAAACTGAAAGCTGCTTCTCCCTGTTTGGTTTTGGTTCAGCAGAACCAGAAGAAGCTTCAGGGAGCCGGTGTAAATTGATTTAAAACTGGGTGATGTGCTCTGTCTTCCTGGTTTTAGTTTCTGAAGGTTCAGGTCTGAATCCAGATTTCTAGCCGTAATAACTAACGTGGCTCTGGATCATTCCTCTTTAGATCAAGAGTTTAATGTTTGAACTGCAAACCAAGTCACCAGGGGGCATAAATCAGCCAAGTCCTACTCTGAGTCATAAAACCTGCATAAATTAGGTTTTCATCAACAAGATCAAATTCTTCACATCAAATGTTAATAATAAAGAATCGACTTAAATTTCTTCCTGGCAAAGATCCGATTTCAAAGCTGTTTCACTAGTTTCTAAGGAGGTGGACGTACGGTTTGTTAGAAAGATATTTGAGAAGTTTAATGTTACCCTCCTTTCTCCATTTCCAAGTCAGTGATGTGTATTTAAAATGTATCCAAGTTTCCACACATCACAGGTTTTTTGCATTTCAAATAAATTTCATCATCTGAAACATGTAAAACTAGACAGAGCAGCAAAAAATAACCCAACTTTCTACTGAAATAAGTTAAAAATAAGAACAAGATAAAAACACATGATGCTAGAGTAACAACCTAATGTTAAAAATAAAATAAAATGTCTCATTCCTGGATCAATGGGCAGTTTTTTCCTCCCTATATTTGAGCATGAAGGTGTTTTTGTTAGTTTTTGCCTCCAAAGATGATCACTGCAGTCTAACAACATCTAATCCCGGGATGCCCAAACCTTTTGCACCAAGGACCAAAATCCCCAAGTTGAAAGTTTTCAGGGGCCAAAATTTTCTTTTTTCACCCAATTAGAAAATGCAAAAACATAATTTTGAATCATTTCTCTTTTACTTGGACAGCAATGAATAAAATGTAATATTTTACGTTTGCCAGTCACTTAACGTTTGGTGCTTATTATTTTACATTTTTTAAGTTTATGAAATGTTTTTAGTTTATTCCCAGCAATGAAAATAAGAATTTTTTTCTAAAAACTTTGCTTTATTTAGCAGGCTGTAATGGATGGGTGTGCCAAAGTCTGTTTTTGAGTAAAAACTTGCTCGACTTATTATGAGATAAAATTAAAATAATAAAAAAAGGTGAACGAAAAAAAATTATTCGTGTTGTACGCAATATTGCTTAAGAAGATATAAACTTGCCACAGAAAATAAAACTTGTGTCAACCTTGACTTCCAGTCAAGGCCCTCACAAAATCAATCGAAGGGCCATGAATGGCCCCTGGGCCGCACTTTGGACACCCCTGGTCTAAAGACTCAACTAAATCAATCAAATTTTATTTGCACAGCACATTTCAGCAGCAGGGCATTTCAAAGTGCTTTACATAATTAACCCCCCCCCAAAAAAACCCAAAAACAGCATGTGACATTGAATAAACAGTAAGAAAGAGATTTTGAGAAACAAAAAAAAGAAAAAAGATAAAAACATTAAAACCCGCACCCTTTAAATCAGTAAAAGTCAAGTCCAGGATGAGCATAAATAAACATCTGACCACCGCTGACTGCTCTGTGGTCGTCTGGCTGTTTGGAGAGAGTAATTCTGAGTTTAAAGCTCATAGACATTATGGGAGGCAAAACCTGCCAGTGTGCAAAACCCTCTTGACCCAAAACTTTGGTGATCAGCGTTTGATCAGCCAGAAGAACTGATTGCCAGATTATTAACAGATGGAACCTCTTTGATGCAGTGCGATCCTTTAATGGTTTTCTTATGAAACGGAGAGTTTTATGTGTGACCGAGCTGTGTGTAGCTGTGTGTGTGTAGCTGTGTGTGTGTAGCTGTGTGTGTGTAGCTGTGTGTGTAGGAGTGTGTGTAGGAGTGTGTGTAGGAGTGTGTGTAGCTGTGTGTAGGAGGTAAAACAGCAGGGAGGCCGGGACTGCTCTGTGTCAACAGAACACCATCACCACCACGTATTTACACACTCAGACGTCCACATTCAGCCGTCTGGCTCCTTTAGTGCCTCTTCCTATGTTACTCTGATCTAAAGGGGAAAAGGCCGAAAGCTCAAAGGTGAAAGGTCATCTGTACAAGGACTGGTCTCCTCTTACCTCAGTACCTAATTAGGCTTTAATCAAGGTAATTAGGGTTCATTAACCAGCCAGGGGACAACTTAACCCGGGCCAGACCTCGCCCCCCTGGCACAGGGTGAAGAGAGGTGAGGTTTGCTTCTGCTGATTGGGTTGAGCAAGCAATAGAAAACCTTTGGCTTTATCCAGATTATTCTGACCTCTTATGAAAAAAAAAATCACATTTTGAACATTTTTGTACTTCCATTTGGGTTTCAACTGCATCTAAAAATGGTTACAGCACTTAACCCTTTGAGTCCTAAGTTTCAAATCGCCTCCTGGATGTTTTTGCTTTTTGTAAATGTCCTGTTTATCCATAACAACTGGAGCTTTCAACATCTAGCAGTTACTTTTGCAATTTACTGCTACAGTGGGGGTGAAAGTACCATAAAAACCCAATATTGACTGAAGAGCGCAACATTTCCCCTTTCAGAAACCGTTGGAATTTTTCAGATAGCGTAAAGTGTTGCGGACTTACGGTACTGCAAAATTTGGCTGGATCATCACCGACACGTTCGGTCCAGAAGAGTTAGGAAAAAAAAAAAAAAAAAAAACACCCATCTGTTTTTTGGCAGTAAGTTCAAATGTTTTTTGTTGTCTGGAAAACGAGCCATTCAAACATCTGCACACTGTGCCGTTACCTAGCAACCCCAGCAGAGTTCCGCCCATCACCTAGCAACCAAAGCTGAGCACCAGACAGCTTGTGAAACTCACCAAATTTTCAACACCTCTGAATTATCTGGTGAATTCAAACACGCGCCCAGCGACAACATTCTGTTGATTTCGGTAAATAAAACCAAAACTCTCTCAATGGTTCATCCACTGTTGTTCAAAGTAACTGTTAGAAAGAAAAAAACGCAGCCATTGAACAGCACTCTATGCGCTGTACAATGGCTGCTGGAAAAAAAAAGTGTTTGGTTGTCAACTTATTATCCAGAGACCACTTGGTGCATTCTTGCTGGTTGTGCAGGAGGCTCTGCCAATACTTTTCGAAGATGTATAGATCTATAATTGTACCCTTTTGCATTCATTTTCTTGGTTGAGTGTAAATGTTGAGTTGGGAGCGTGGCCAGCAGCCCATAGTGACAAGAAACAGCTCATCACTCAGGAGACTAAAGTATCATTATCTGAGAAAGATTTTGTGCAAAAAATCATAATGAACATGTTTTGTAGACCGATCTAACCTGGAAACATATCAGATCACCTTTAGGGAAAAGATCTGTAAAGAGCATGAAGGAATCAGTAAATATGAGATAAACTCTGTTTGAGTATCAGTGATTACTGTTGGTTTCAAAGCTTATGTGCGCTGACAGTCAGTGTGGCACGCTGCGCCGCCGTAGACCTGTGCAGCACAGAAAGGCCTCTTTGTGAGTCAGACTGGGACCGAGTGGCCACTTCTTTACTCTCGGCTCCCTCTCCAGCTCTGGCTGACCTCCAGGTCCCAGAACCGGGCCGGTCCTAGCATCGCTGCAGTCTGTCCCAGACAAAGAGGCTGTACATGGGGCTGACTCTTCTCTCGACTCTCCCCCTCCCTCTGTTCCTGTCCCTTACATCACAAACTGGGTTACAACAGCCAGCCCAGTCATTCATGTTCACAGCAATATCTATCGTTGACCCAAATGAAATTTTCCCCACTAATGCATAATTTCCTACTTAACAAAGTAATTTACTTTTAGGTTTAGAGGGCAATCATTTATTTAAGACATGCTGCTGCCTCTCATTTTACTAGAAATCCTGCTTGTTCTGAACAGGAAACGGACAGGCATGAATCCGAAGGATACTGCCGACTGTTTCCAGAGGGAGGAAAGTGAACGACTGTGTTTGCTACATTTGCAGTTTGATAACCAAAGCTGCAATTGTCCCAGAAATTATTGTGATAAATAATAATGTTGTTGTTTTAAAGACCGTTGTTAACAAAATAGAGCTCCAACTCAAAAAAGTTTAATTAATTTGTTACATGTAATCAAAATATGTTTATCAAACTTACTTTTTTTACAATTGTGTAACTTGATAACTCAATAAACGTAATATATTTACTTGGATAAACTTTATTTGATTACCTGTAACAAATTAACTCAATTCTCTTTGTTGAATAACCTTTTAGTTGGCATAATAATGTATGTTTACCTTCTCAGAGATCAATAAAGTTTAAATCCACTAAGCTGGCTGTTTTTTGGCAATAAGTCGATGCGTTTTGTGTCTAAAAAGCAAGCTGTTTCAAAACCTCACACTACACCGTTACCTAGCAACCCCAGCAGAGTTCCGCCCATCACCTAGCAACCCCAGCAGAGTTCCGCCCATCACCTAGCAACCCCAGCATGTTTCGTCAGCTGGTTTTTACCACTGCATGCACTGTGCACATGCACATGTGTGCATGTAAATAAACAAAACAACCAAAACAAAAATACATTTTATACTGATGGCAATGAAAACAAAATTAGCCTTCAAAAAAAGGTTTAGCTGAGACCTTTTTGCTCTCTTTTTCTTTTGTAGAAAGAAAGAGACACAAGAAAAAAAAATGTTGCAAATGGGAATGATCGAGCTTGTTTAAGTTTAGCATGCGATTAATTAATTTATTGTGATGGCCTTAATGATTAGTTTTAATTGGTAGAAATCTGTTCTATAAACTTTGGCATGCACACCCAGTGATTCAAAAGCTTATAGATCCAACTTGTCGACTTTATCAGTTTCTCACATCATTGGTGAGGAATTTTAACTAGCTCTTTTGCAACATTACATCAGTTAATTGGAGGCATTTGTTTCTGAAAATGTCTCTGCAGTCAGGCTGAGGTCTTTGACAGCTTTGTTTTTCTGCTCTTCACATAGCAAAGTTTGATGCTCAGTTCAGATTCTTTGCTGAAATCATATTTATTTTTTGTTGGTGAGGTTCATCATACAACTAATTAAATGAAAATGTAACAAATATTGCAGTTTTGGTCCCCAATTAAACTGAGGCTACCGGACTAAGAGGTGTGAAAACACCCTTGGTGACTGTAATAAGCACAGCGCTGCAGTAAGGAAAATGCCCACAAGCACAATGTTTTGTGGTCAACACCAATATTGTTACCCTTCTTCTGAACTGGTTTTTATCTCATATTTCTGTTTGCAGCAGTAAAAGCTTGCTGGCGTGCAGCACATTTTATAGGGTGGATTTCCCCTGCCGGTGCACCGTACAGCCGCTCTCCGCCAGAAGACATCAGGCTTGCTGGTGCGGGGTTTTCTGGCCACAAATTGCCACACTTCAATTATCCAAATCCTAAACCCACAATTACTGCACCACTCACTTTTTCACTTTCACAGAGGAGGGCATTCACCACTCAGGTGAGTGTTGTGGTGGAGTGTTTTTCCGTCCTCCAATAAGCATCAACTACATGATTATTCTTTAAAGATTTAGATTTACTGTTAAAGCTGCAGCTGGAGGGACAAAAGCATTCAGACAGCCATTGTTTTATTTTATTTTTTTTACATATCGCCATGTTAGACCCAAAACATTTACTTTGATTTTGTGTGATGAACCAACACAAAGTAACATGAATAGTTTTGAGAATTTTTCTTAAAAATATGAAACGGATAAACAATATTTAAATTCTTTGCCACTGTCAGGAATTTATCTGTTTCTGTACAAGTTTTGTCTTGTTTTTATTGTGTGCTGTTTTTATTTTACTATTATTTTTTACTTGTGTATGGAAAAGTTACAGAAAAATAAATAAAATAGATTTTTCTTAAACAAAAATCTGACAAATGTAGCCTACACTAACATGCCACCCAAGTTCAGGTTTTACAGCCATCAACTCAGCTCGAATATAGC
Organism: Poecilia formosa; assembly: GCF_000485575.1. NCBI lineage: Eukaryota > Metazoa > Chordata > Actinopteri > Cyprinodontiformes > Poeciliidae > Poecilia > Poecilia formosa. Next base: position 152,623 of record NW_006800345.1, read on the forward strand.
TGGCTGGTATCAGCTATAATAGCTGGTGTTAACTAGATACAGTAGAGTCGTAGTTGGTGTAGCTGATCCACTTATCGAGTCGGGTAGCTAACTGACTGGCTTACCAGCTATCCAATCAGCTAGCTGCGTTGAGTTGACTCGATGTCTCAGATAGCTAGCTTACTTCATAGCTAGACAGCTAGCTATCAAGTCGGCAAGTTATCTGACTCGATGTTTACAAGTGGAGCAGCTACAGTTGATGTGAAGGTATGGAGGAGCCAGGGGCAGATGCTTTAAATCTGCCCACAGCTGGCAGGACACAGAGCTTCCTAACACTGATCCTCTGGAATGTGAAGGAATTCAAAGACACAGAAATATGAAAACCAGAGCAAAGCTTTAGTCTGTCAATGAGCTCTGTCTGTAAAAACCAACAATTGGTCTGATTGCTAACCACTATCTTCCCATTTAATGCCTCAGCATGACATATCAATGCTTCTTCATGGAGGCTGTACATCCTGTGTGTGTGTGTGTGTGTGTGTGTGTGTGTGTGTGTGTGCTGTGTAAGTGAAGGGGGTTTCCCCTAACAGCATGGAGAGTGGCCAAGGGGGCTGCTAAATGTCGTTTGTATTCACTTGAGCTCAGTGGGAGAGCAGCTTCTGTGGTAAAACACATGCGTAGCGACGCGCAATCTTTCTCGCACGCTTTCCGAAGTCACACACACTCATGCCACCCTCTGACTTGGGCACAGACACCACGAAGCGGTGGAAGAATCACCCCTCACAATTGCGATTCCACACCTTTTCTGTTGTTGTCAGGCCCGTCAGACACGGCTGTCTGCGGATGCGGGACGGTTACGCCGCATTGTGCTGGAGATGGGGGTAAAAGCTGCTCCCGCACATCCAGTCTCCGTTCCAGCAAACAGGTTCTCTCATCCGTCACGTCAAGCAGGCTTCCCCCCTGTCAGCGCTGATTCCCTCCTTTCAGGCGAGAGACAAAAACAAAAACAAAACTGAGCTCCAGAGGAAGAGGTGGGGGCGCATCATGATGGGGCATGACTTAAGTTTCACACAAACCAGCAGAGAACATAATTACCCACAAATACACTTTACTAGCTCTGCTATAAATAGGACATCTGTTTGGCATTACATATGACTCACACAAGCAGGCAGGAAAATCTAAATAAACACATCCAGACCATCTTCAGTTTGCTGACCAACTGATGTGTTTATCCAGATACAGACATATTAGATCCCATCAACCCACACTCACCGAAAGCAGAAAAAAAGAAGAAGAGGCAGCGCTCAGTTGGTCCCTCTGGCTAATCCAAATGAAGTGTGGTTAAATTACCAGATCTTGTAGGAACAGGAGGTTTTGCTCAGCGCCTTGGCACTTAGAGCCGGTACGTGAGAGAAAAACGATGCAAAACAGACCTTGACTCAGTCAATGAGCTAAGCAGAGAGCAGTGTGTCACCACTCATGCATCCCGCTTCAACAGAACCCACCAGAACACAGAGTGGATCTGAGGCTCCACTGCAAAACACAAAATCTCACCAAATACTTTTGGTTTCCAGTGAAGGCTTGAAATAAGACAAAACTGACTTACAAGTAACTGTTTTGCAACATATAAGTCAATATTTTAGTTCTAACATGGTAAAAATGTCTTGAAATAATCTGCAAGTGGACCCAGCATTTTTCACAAATATTAAGTACTTCTTGACCCCAATCAAGCTTGGATATAGGAGAGATCCCAGGATTGAACCTTGGGGTATCCCACATGTGACTTCTGTTTGCGTACACCAACATTATGACCACCTCCCTAAAGCAGCTCTGGTCCAATCAAAGCATGGACTCCATGAGACTCTGAGCAAGCTGCGGTGTCTGGCATCAAGACGTCAGCGGCAGATCCTTCAAGTCTCGTAGCTTGTGAGGTGAGATCTCGGCGGATTGTTCTCGTTTGTCACCCACATGGATAATTTGGAGGCCTGTTCAAAACCTCAAAGCGACTCCTCCTGAAACCGCTCCTGAACCTGTTTGGGTTTGTGGCGGGACTCATTATCCTGCTGACAGAGGCTGCAGCCAGCAGGGGAGAGCTTGTATATGTTCTTCAACAATGCGAGGTGGTAGGTGGTGAGTTACGTACATATGGACGGGTGAACTCAAGGCTTCCCAGCAGATAAGCCTGCATTCACCATGCTGTTTTTTCCCCATAGTGCATTGTTGTTGGATCTTTCTTTTTCATGCCTTTTGTTGGCTCTTTAGTTGTAGACAGAGGTCTGCATGAGGGCAGCTCCAGTTGCTTCAAGCTTTTAAATGTAGAGGTGAGTTTCTTGCATTAACCCGTTAGTTACTCAATTACTTCACTAATTTTTAGAAAATATACTTTAAATGGGATCCATTATGCCAATTCCATGTTTTTATTCATATTTTTATTTTGTTTTTATTTCTTATTTTATATTTTTATTCATATTCATATAAATAATATTTTTCATTAGTTTTTCAGTAATTGTTTTGTTTTTTTTGTACTTCCATTTGGGCCTAAACTACTTCTAAAACCGGTCCAAATACTAAAAAAAAACAAACAAACAAAAAAAAACAAACACACAAAAAAAAAGCCACCCAGGTTTTTCTTGCCAAAATTTTTAGTTTGTTTGGTGTCTGGAAAAAATAAGCAGTTTCAAAAACCTCCCGTTTGTCGCGGCGCACTGCGTCTTTACCTAGCAACTGAAGCCCAGCCCGTTACCTAGCAACCGAAGCTGAGCTCCAGCATCTGTACAATGGCTTCTGGAAAAGACAAGTGTTTTGTTGTTCACTTACTATTCAGAAACCACTTGCTTCATTCTTGTTGGTTGAGCAGGAGGCTCCACTTCTGCTTCTCAAAGATGAGCAGTTGTATTATTTTGCATCCGTTTTCAGCCATTTTCACATGCGAGGAAATGAAACAGTGGTGAACTGTTCACAAAGTCACTGGTGAACATGGAGAGTGAAGACTGACCTGTATGGTGCTACCATATGGATGAACTGCTGCAGCTAAAAATGCTAAAATGTTAGCATTGCCCATGCATTAGTTTGACTCGAATTGGATGTTTTCTTGTCTTTCCAGTTGAGTGGCCAAAACAATTTCACTCCAGGGAAATAGTGGTTCATGGATTTTAATGAAAAGTTCCTAGTTGCTTTATTTCTATTTTGAGCCTTTTTCCTCTCAATTTTTGGCACCTTTTTCAGACAACAACTGCGCAAAAGCTGTTAGATTTACTTTTAGTTAACAGTCGTGTTTCTTACTTGTGTTTGCATGTTGCAGAATAAAATGAGGGACAACTTCTCTCACAAAATGATGTAACCGATTCCCGAATCCTGGTTAAATCCTCTGAAGACTGAAGTCTTAACGAGCAGCTAGGAGCCAAACGTTTGACGGCTTTTCAGTAAGTTGAGTGAAAGAAATCAGTGAGTAATGTTGGCTGAACTGCTGGACGGCCATCATACTGCTGCCTGGAAATGACGCCACGTGTTTTTGTGTGTCTCTTACATGTTCATGTTCAAACTTGACCTTTACTTGGCAAACTTGAGCCTATAATTTATGTTTATAGCTTTCCATGGTGTGTCCTTTCTGCAAGCCTTGCATGCATAATTATGATCATGCACCGCTGATCATTTCTCCCTGCTAATGGCCCCTGTGTGTGTATGCATGTGTGTGTGTGTGTTAACAGTAGGTGTGGCTGCCCTCATCTCTCCTCCGGGTCACCTGCGTTGCAGGGCCACATTCCCTCATGTTCCCTCGTTTGGAGCCCATTAGAGAGGAAATGGGCCGCCGGTTATCAGGCCTCCATCCCCCAGCCTCGGTCCTCCGTGTCCCATCATCACCCGGCCGCTCTTGTTGTTTTCACAGTGTTAACAATCAAGCTGTGGCCCTCAGTGTTCCGGGGGCCTAATTGGGCCAGCTGCTGGCGTTGATTGTGATGGATGGAGGTGGCGGAGGGGTTAGGCTGGAGATTGGGCCTGCTGTGGATGCTCCTTTCATCTCCCTGCTCCAGTCTTTTGCTCCAGAAGATGAAGTCGAGGTTTATCAGTGGGTGCTGAGCAACACACTGCAGGCCTGACTCACTTTATCCACTCTAAAAACTGTATTTTAAACTGTAAATAAGTTCATATCATGGACTTATTTACAGTAACTTCACTTAATTCTTTTGGTTTAATGATGACAGCTTACTTTGTGTTCAATTAACTCAAAAGTTACAATTCTTTAACTTAAAGGAACTTTTACTTTGACTTTACTTGAAACAATTGAGTTTAAGTTGATCAGTAACGTTTTATTTGAAGGGACACGCTGCCATATACATGACACCCGTTAGGAACATGAAGGAGTCTTCATGAACATCTCCTACTGTCGACATAAAGTCTCATTCTGTAAATAAAGACACTTTAAAAGTGTCAACTGTGTCCCCTAGCAACTCATGCAGAACTCCAGAACATTTGGTCAGCTGGTTTTACCGCTGCATGCACCGTAAAATGGCTGCTGGAAACAAGTGTTTTGTTGTCGACAATCATCTAGAAACAACTTGCTGCATTGTTGTTGGTTGTGCAGGAGGCTCCATTTCTGCTTTTCAAAGATGTACAGTTATATAATTGCGCATCTGTTTGCAGCCATTTTCATGTGTGAACATAAACGTTGACTTGGTCAGCAGCAGATTAATAGGATTTTAAGAGAAAATCTGGTTTCCAGCTGATTCTTTGTGCCTTTGCCTGAGTTTTTGATGATGAAAGAAGAGACGTCTTTCCTTGTTATCCTCCATCTCTCTGTTTTCTTTAGCCATCTTTTTTTTTTTGGCCAGTTGTGGTTAAGCAATAGCAGTTCTGAAATGAGACCAGTGTTACCTCTGTTTGCAGAGCACTTAGGGCCATTGGCAGCTTGCAGACCATTTGCTTATCTTTGGTGCGAGGTGTGTGTGGTTTGTGTGTCTGTGGTGAACCCCAACCCAGTCTGGACTCATCAATCACTACGACTCTGGGGCCGATTGACTCGCCAGGGCCTTTTGGACCCTTGCATGGAGAGAAAAAAGCTCTGATGAAGATTTACATGTTTGGTTTGTAGCAATGTGCGTCTCTGTACTTTAGAGGTTACACCAAGCAGTCTCTCATTTGCTTAGTCAAAGTTGTGGATAGACTAACAGCTCTGTGAGCTTAACAACTATAGTTTGCATAAGCGACTGCTGACAATGGCAATGTTGTGCAGCAGGACTAAAAGGTGGCGCATAAGCAAAGTAGGCCAAAATGCCTTAAAATACACCTGGGGCTTTTTGTGGCGAAATTTTCCACAAATATTTCACGTCTAGAGCTTCCCATCCTCCCATGGGGTTGAAATGGGAAGTGGGAATATGAATATAATAATATATTAAAATATATCTAAATGCCATCATAGTACCTGATAGATAACAGACAGCTAAAAATAACTTTCATTCCTACACTCATCTGCAGCTTTCCTCCGATACTGAGAGAGTATTTTAAGCGGGCTGCAGCATCACATCCAGCTTAAAAAAACTCCAACTTTTCCTTTAATAAAGGATACAAGCCTGGAGTTTGCATTTTAAGCAAATACTGAGACATGTTGTACGCAATAGAATGTTACAAAAGCCCTATTTAGAAGCAATACACAGAAGAGCAATCTGTGAATTCATGAGTAAGTTTGCATAAAAAAACAAAAACGGAGTCTGTTAAATGCTTGCAAGTCAGCTTCGCTTTATTTTAAGTGTACTAAGATATTTCTACTAGAAACTAGACAAAAAATAATAAGATTTTGTGCTTTGTAGTGCATCATATCTGAAAGGGGACCTATTAAACAAAATTCACATTTTGCACAATTTTGTATTTCCATTTGGTCTCTCCTGTTTCTAAAAACAACTCAAGCACTTTAAAAAATAAACCACACAGCTGGTTTTAGACGGGGCGTTTTGTGTTTAAATATGTATCTATATGGATGGCGAATGACTGCGCAGTGGTGCAGTTGGTAGCGCTGTTGCCTTGCAGCAAGAAGGTCTCCCTGTACATACCTGGGTTCTCTCCGGGTGCTCCTGCCTCTTGCCTGATATGTCTCGTTGGAGATGGGCACCAGGATCCCGCCTGACCCCACAAGGGACAAGGGATGGATGGCTGATTGATGCTTAGTTGTTTGCAGCATAGCAAATTGAACTTTGAGAGACTGAGTAGACTACATAGGACTTTTTTCTTCAAGCTGCTCCTTTTCATTTGAAACCTTCGCTTATGTCAACAGGTGACATGTTTATTTTAAACTGTAAATGAAAAAAATAAACAAATATATA
>NW_006800345.1:159178-170184 GCF_000485575.1 Poecilia formosa
AGAAGAGTTCCATATGTTACCTAGCAACATCAGAAGAGTTCCATATGTTACCTAGCAACATCAGAAGAGTTCCATATGTTACCTAGCAACATCAGAAGAGTTCCATGTTACTTAGCAACACCAGAAGAGTTCCATATGTTACCTAGCAACATCAGAAGAGTTCCATGTTACTTAGCAACACCAGAAGAGTTCCATACGTTACCTAGCAACAACAGAAGAGGTCCATACATTACCTACCAACCCCAGCAGAGTTCGACTCATCGCCTATCAACCCAAGCTGAACTCCAGCACTTTTGTTGGCTGCTGAAAAAGACAAGTATTTTTTGTTTTGACTTACCATCCAGAAACCACATGCTACATTCTTTTTAGTTGTGCAGGAGGTTCTACTTCTGCTTTTCAAAGATGTACGGTTGTATAATTTTTCATTTGTTTGCAGCTGTTTTCACAGTCGAATGTAAACGTCGAGTTGGGGGCATGGCCAGCAGCATCTTATTTAGATTTAAAGTGACAAAACGCCCTAAACCAGCTCAAAATAGGGACAACTGAGCAGACTAAAATCTCATTATCTAAGAATTATTTTGTGCAAAAATGCAAAGAACATGTTTTTTTCATAGCCCATCAACTTATGGTAACCTGTGCAAGGAAGAATAATAAGTCAGCTTTAAATGTTCTCCTCTTGTAAATAATCTGTCCCACTGCGGACTTTCAACTTTCAGGTAGTTTGGAAATGACCTCATAACCACTGACAGATTAATGGGCTTCTCTAAAGCCATTGCTTTGTCTTTCTGCTTTGGTGTTGTGCAATCAAAACACTGCTGCTTTAATAGACAAGATAAAATATCAAGAGTAGTAGGGGACTTTTTAAAATAAAATAGTTAATCCTTGAATAATCCTGGACCCTCCACCAGGCTGCCTCTTGGTGCATCTGTTTTGCTGGTGTTTGGCATGAAAACATTTCACAGCAGGTATCTGGAGGCCTCTTAACCTCTCCTTCCTTCCACAGGCCTGTTTAACTCCTCAGTTGTCATTTGTTCCACATCCTAGTCATATAAACTCCCATCACACTGGGATCTGTAGGAAAATAAACAGCCGAGCAGGGAAGCAGCCGCGCTGACGTCAAGGAAGAGGATGAAATCTGATCAAAAACACGGAGAACGGCGCAGGGCAGGCTCTGATATGATGGACAGAGGGAATTATACTGGTGGAAACCCAAAGTTGAAAGATCAGAGATTGCCACACTCTAGATTAGATTAGGAGCTCTCAGCTGGGGGTTTCTCCAAGGTGCGACTGTGTGTTTGAATGCAACCCCGCTGACGTCAGGGAGAGGATCTAATCAAAGTCAGCTGTAGTGGATAAAGTCCTGACATTTATTCTTATCTGGATGCTACATCAGGAACAGCAGGGAAACGCTTCCTAGCTAAATCTGGGCTGAGACTGATGGAGGAATATTTATCCAGTAAATGAACATGAATCCAATCAGGACATTCCCCGCCGTGCAGTGAGAGATAGTATGATTTTACCCAGATGTTTGACTCTTCAACACTCGGTCTGTGGTGCTGATAGGAGGCGGGGGTCGGACTGACGGATTGGTCGCTTGTTGGGATCTGATTGGAGGCCAGTGGTTATCTCACCGACCTGCTAGCAGCAGCAGAATCCCTGAAACGCTCCACAGATCATGCAGACTGGAGCAACACAGAGATAAAACACCAATATCTTGATTTTACTGGTTACCGCACTGCAAAAACACTAAATTATACCCAATATTGTTCATATAGTACACTTCAACTTATAAAACTTCAGCAGGATATGGAACTTGTTGTAAGTCAGTAATTCCTTAATTTTGATGAAAATGTGCCAGTTATAAATGGACCAATTTACCTTTTTCACTTCCAATACCGAAATCCGAGGTTTAGAATCAGCCGATACAGAAAAACAGATGAATTGATTTGAAACATTTAAAGTTAAACAGACGTGAAAGTGCTGAATTACACTTTTTTTGGGGCAACTCTGCACCAGTGCAGCACATCAATAAATACACTAATAAATACACCAAGCTTGGTAAAACATGTAAAAACAACTTTAACTTGTTCAGTCAGAGCAATTAGGAGTAAAACAGGCACCGCAAAATAAATAGTAAAGAAACTGAAAACTGGCAAAAATAATATTGATGACTGATTCTTGTGGAAGTTTGACTTCTAACACAACATTTTTCAGATGTTGTAAGTTAATGTATCTGCCTATTGAACATTTTCATCAATATTAAAGGAGTTATTTTGTTAAAAGAAGCCTCTATATCCTGCTGAAAAGTTACTTTTAACCTGGCTTGTCTTATTTCCAGATATTTGCACTGGAAACTGGACCAAAATTCCTTGGTAAGACTTTGTGTTTTTGCAGTGTATGCTGTCTTGAATTGGCTCCTGCTTATGTTATACAACAAAACATCTGTCTTCCAAGAGAGACCGACCAGCCAAGAGACAAACTCCCTAACGTCAGTCTGAACCCCCTAAAACAAATCTGCAAACATCAAACGACACCCTGTGTTGACGGAGCTCACTCCCTTTACCCTGAGCTTCACCCTTGACCCGGCCCAAAACGCCCCAACAGCAAACACTTGAAGGCTTCACCCTTGACCTCAGACCCACAGCGCAACCTTTCTCTCTGGTTCTTCCATAATCTGAACCAAACAGCTGCAGGCAGGCAGAAATATCTGCAAAAATACAAAATCTTACGTTGTGTTTTTGTCGAGTTCCTATAGTGGAAATGTGTTAAAATTACAGAAAAATAACTTTTCAGTGATACATAGGAGCTTGTTTTAAGTCAACAAGTCTTGATTATTAATTTAAAATACCATGCTACTTAAAGTGGCAGATTTTTAAGATTTTGTTTTTGCAATGATAAATTCAGCCAATTAAACAAAGTAATTTGTGAGTTTAATATGTACACTAAAAAAAGTCTCTAATTTACGGTAAAATATGTATTTATACAGTAAAATACCACAGGTGCCAGAACTTTACTGTAAATTAAAGGCGCTTCTTTTTTACAGTGTAGGTGTATCATCACATTTAAAGATTATTCCATTAAAAGACGAAACTAAAAGACAAACTGCCTCCTAATATATATATATATATATATATATATATATATATATATATATATATATATATATATATATATATATATATATGCATCTGTTTATTAAAAAATCCCTTTAATTATATAATCTAAAACAATAAAACAGTGTTACACTGCCTGCCATGTTCTCTTTTGTTTACATGTGAGAATAAAGCTCTATTTTAATAAAAAAGCCTGGAGTCGATGACTTTTCAAGATGGATGCCATCATAGGAACCACATGTGGCTGGAAGTGGAGGGATGTCACGGCCTGTCCTCTCAGTTTACCTCAGACATTCTTCCCTTCAACTGATTCCCTTAATGTCCAAACCAGAGTCACAGAAAATCACGAGCAAAGTCGCAAAATGGAAGGTTATTAAATATCCTGATGGATGTGAACGGGACAGATTTTTGTAAGAATCAGGATAGAAAGAAAGTACACACGTTTTTGGGTTTTGTGCAGCAACATTCAGTGTTTAAGAGCTAAAAACAGCTTGGCTAACCCAATTACAGGCTCTTGTTTTACTTTTTTGCTGAGTCAGCACACAGATTCAGTTATTCTTTAAAAAATTATAGTTTATGTCAACATGTTCATTTTAAACTGCAAATGAATGAAATAAAAAAAAAAACAAGTAATTAATAAATGATTACACTGGAAACAACTGATCAGGCCTGAAATCTGGGATCGATTCTGATCTGAACGTTCAGAGACGCATAAAGACGATTACAAAGTCGGTCTTCTATCTCCTGAAGAACATTTCCAAGGTTAGAGAAACAATGTCTTAGCAAGTTCTAGAAAAAACTGATCCATGCTTTTATCTTTAGTTGAACTGATTACAGCAACAGCGTCTTCACAAGTCTGCATAAAATAAAAAATAAAAAAAATCAATCCTCCAGCTGCAGCTGATCCAGAACGCTCAAGGTCAGGTTGGGTTGCTAGGCAACGACTGGGTTCCGCTGGGGTTGCTAGGTAACGGTGAAAATCAGTCCCTGATTTTTGACATTACATTCAGGAGGTTTTTGAAACAGCTCACTTCCCAGACACCAAAAAAACATTAATTGGTAACACTTTATTTGAAGGGGGTTGAATAAGACTGACATGACACAATCATAAACATGACATAACATGTCATGAACATGAATAAGTCTTCATGAATATTTATGACTGTTGTCATAAAGCATCATGCGGTAAATTATGACACTTTTAATACAAAGTTGACATTATTCAAAATGTCTTTGTTATGACAACTTGACATTAACCAAGAAATCATTACTGATATAAATTTGTTATAAAATAATTACTGATTTCACTTTAAAAATGAGGTAACTTTATGTTATTAAAGGTAAAGTTTAAACAGTAATGGTTTCCTGGTTAATGTCAAGCTGTCATAACAAAGACATTTTGAATAATGTCAACTTTGTATTAAAAGTGTCATAATTTACCGAATGACGCTTTATGACAACAGTCATAAATATTCATGAAGGCTTATTCATGTTCATGACAGGTGTTATGACATGTTTATGACAGTGTCATGACAGTCTTATTCAACCCCCTTCAAATAAAGTGTTACCCATTAATTTATTCCCAAAAACCTTCTGTTTTTTTTTTCTCTTTTTATTCCTCGAACGGGCAGAAAACCAAATGGAAAAACAAAAAACATGCAAAATATGATTTTTTTTTTAAAACAGCAGCAGCTGAACTCATCACACCCAAGACACCCAAGATGAACATACTCTGTCATTCGCTCCTACAGAAAACCATTTTTCAGCAGCAGATGCAGAAACACTCTATAATTTGCTTTACTTAAATGTCACTAATCTTGGTAAATATGACTCTCCGTGACACAAACAATAGCTTTGCAACCACTGTGCACTGGTCTATATGGAGCTTCTGAATCAAACAGAGTGCATGTTCGTGCATTTGTTTGTCCCTGCAATGCAAAAACAACCATAAATAATGATCTCATGAGAAGAAATCTTAAGAAGAATGGGAAAAAGTTAAATTTACCAAATAATGAGCAGACTGTCAGATTCTGTCAGTAAGTGTTGTTTTTCACTGGAAGTTGGTCTGTTTCTGTCGCTCAGTAGTTTGGTTAGGTTTACTTGTGAAGGCCTGTGATCACACAGCCTTAAAGACTGTGATTAGGAGGAAATCTCCAAGCACAAAAACACACTGAATCACACTCAGCACCACAGCAGACACCAAATGCAGGCCAACCTGCAGGAATCGCTAAACCAGCCGTTCGCTGTGCTTACATGCACATGTTTGCACAAACAGGAACAAGGCACTGGAAACACACACTTGTTTTTACGCTCAAACCGTGAAATGACATGTCTCTGGTTGCTCTCTAATTTCCAACCTTGCGATCCAATTTGCGATGAAGGATGGCTCATCCCGCCACGGGGATCCTCATCCCAACAAGCTCATTCCTGACCGGCTGCGTCATGAACTCCAGTTGAGCGGGGTTGAACCTGAAATAGGAATGCGAGTCTCATTCCCAAAAAATGCTACAAAAAGCTGTGTACACGGTCAGCATACCGACGTATTTAAGATGTCAAGTTAAAGCAAAATATCAAAAGAGAGTCTGAGCAATTAATATTAATGACACGTATTTTTGGTCTAGTTTCTACTGTAAATATCTCAATACGGCTAAAATAAAACAAAACTAACTTACAAGTAACTTTTCACCAAAATATAAGAGTCTTAAAGCCAATAATTCCTTAATGTTAATAAAAAAGTGGTAGTTTCATTTGGAGATAATTTTATAAGTTTTGTTGTAAGTGAAATAATCTGCCAGTGGAACAAGAACGTAGAAATTATTTACTTAAAACAAGCTCCTTTAGTTACTTCTCAGTTGCTTTTGTCTTATTTCACGTGCAATACAACATATTACACAAGAAACCAGACCAAAAATATTAATATTTTGCTTTTTTGCAGTGTAAGAACTATGAATCTATCCATTTTATCTCTGGTGTAGTCTTGGTCAAGTTGGCTAAAATATTGGATTATTTTTTCAGTTTTTTGTTTTTCTGTTTTCTTTCAGGAAGTGGCAGAAGGATGAAGTTTTTTAATTACTTATTGCATGAATAAATTTATTCACGTGTGATTTTAATTGTTTATTTATTAGAAACACTGCAATTAAAAAATTGTGCGTTTTCAATGTTAGCTAAATATCAACAATATCAACAAAGTTTTGCTCCCATTTGTGATGGAAGCAGCTTTTCAAGCTGTTGAATTTTTAGACCATACGATCTGAGCTGTGCGTTTGTGAATTATGACATTGTTGTAGCTCCATATATGTTGATGGCGATAAAGGTCTCATCTCTATAGCAAAACAAGTTGAAAAACAACAAACTTGGATGTTAAACCGCAGTTTTGTGATGAAAAAGAGATTTAGTATTGACATTTTATAACTGGGGTCTGCAGGGCACCAACATGGCCGACCTTCTGTTCCCATGGACTTTAACTACAGGCTGTGGCAGAAAATGAGCACCTTGAGGCGGCAGCATGGCGACAAGCGCCAGGGAGAGCCGTGATTGGCCGGCTGCTGACGGGTAAGTGTGATGATTGGTGAGGGCCGTCAGTCAGGCTGTAATTTGCAAAATGGAAATGTAGGTGACTGAGGAATATATGTTTGTTTGAGCTAAGTTAGGTCATGGCAGACATGCTAAATATACGCATGAATCTTAAATACAGCTTTTTCTCTCCCTCGTTTTACCTCACATCTTTCTGTAATCATGACATTTGTTCCAGGATTTCTTTCTTAAATCTTGATTTAAATAATAAAATGCATTATTGTGTAAACAGAACTGTTTATTAGATGCTTTTACCAATAAATCTCTCTTAATATGCTTTTACATTTTTAGATGTATTCATGTCAAATTTTCTTTTCATTATTTGCATTAAATATCAATAATAGTGATACCAAGTTAGTATCAGTATCGACTCAATACTAGTGTGGTAAGATCAATATTTCAGTTTCAGATTCCCTCTTGAAGTTATATTAAATTTTTTGTTGTAGTTTCTCACTTCTTCCTCAAAAAAGTAGCTGAAGGCATCCTCTTTCATTAGCTATTATTATGTTTGCATGTTTGATGCTGTGTTGATCTGCAGTGAACACATTCAGATACGTAATAACACAGAGTGTGTTGATCTGCCTGTAAACCGAAAAGCTTTAGCAGCAGAAGTAGAGTTCCTTTCTCTGAGAGGAAACAAAGATTGGAAAAGAGGAAGTGTCTCTTCATTTCCATTTGCAGCCTGATGATCGCCGTCCAGCTGCAGCGCTAACAGACATGTAGCTACACGCACACACGCACGCATACAGATTCCCACACCTGTTGTTCTGTTGCATCCAGTAGCTTTGATGCTGGGACACTGACGGGTATCATGGTGTCGCAGCAGCGTCTTTGGCCCGGCTGTACATGGCCCGTGGGATCCAGGGTGATTCTCCTTACGCCTGCACAAGGAGGAAAACGATTCCCTGGAGTGAGTGTCCTGCCCCCGGCTCTTCACTCCAGAGGACGCCCCTGCAGTCCTCACCTCTGCTGATCCTCAGGAGAACCAGAACAGAAACAAACCAAATCAGCTCTGCATGTTATCAGTGACCAGCATGCAGCTCAGCTTGTTTTACTCTCAGGATTAGCAGGACTTTTTGGCGCATATGTGCTCAAAGACCCTCGGTTCATATACATGATTTGGCTGAAAGCGGCAAAAAGATTTTTTTCCCATATTTGGAACTTTTTCACATCTTTTCACCCCCAAAATAAACCCAGTTTTAGTTACTTCTAATGCGGTTAAATTGGAAACTTATCTGATTGTTTTCAAACCGTCTACAATCTGAACAATAATAACCAGTACATGTAACTAGTTTGGTAGTAACTAGTTACATGTACTGAATTACATTTACTTCAATAACGTTATTGAAAACATTTAATTTTAGGAGTATTTGTACTTTTTGCTTTTACTTGAGTAATTTTATTATGAAGTATTTCTACTCTTGGCTGAGTAAAATTTCTGGATTTTCTACCCACTTATTGAAAAACAAACATGTTTTAACCAAACATTCATCAGATAGACACAGATGTATTTTCTTTAAGTTTCATAAGTTTTTATTAAAAGAAACTGATCTGGAAACATTTATTTGACCTGATCTTGTTTCAGTTTACTAATGAACTGCTTGCCTAATCACTTTTTCTGTTTTTACATTACTTTTCAAGGCACAACATATTTTTTCTTTGATTTTATATGAAGAGAATTTTCTATTACCCTGTGTATGAATTATAAACAAACTTTGTTTTCTGTAATCGATCTGTTCTGAAATGTAGCATTTAGCATGCTAACCGCATGTTTATAGTCTGTAACTGAGTTCTTGGGTTTTTTCATGATTTGAACTTTCCTGGTTGGAAGATTGGAAGCTTCCATGAAGTTTTTGTGCTATTTAGTAATCAGTTAAATGTGAATTGCCTCATAACTCTTCCCATGTTGATGGGAAGCAACAATTGCTTGGAGACATTGTTTCTCCAATATCTGCAAGAAGAAGAAAAAAAAATTATAAAAATGTCTTTTATAATTTTTTATTATATATATTTTTTTGTATTAAAATTATTTAAACAAAAAAAATACAAAAAATTTAGAATTTTTATCTTTTATAAAAACAAATTTTTATAATCTTTTTAAAAATAATTTTGTTAAATAAAAGTTTTCAGATTTTTTATAATTTAATTTTAATTTTAAAAAAAAGGCAATTATTTTTTATAAAAATGTCATTAATTTCATGGTTTTATAATTTTTTAAAATAATTTATTTTAAAAAATTTTTATAAAACTTTTTTTTATAAAACAAAATTTTATGAATTTTGTAATTTTCTTTACAATTTAAATTTTTTGGGAAAAAAATAATCTTTTTTCAAAGAAAAATTATAAATTTTTAATAAAAAAATTTCATGATCTTTTAAAATACTAAAATTAATAAAAAATAGCTCAGAAATGTATTTGTATTTCAGGCACCATCCAGTAAAACACAGCTAAACCTGTTGGCCTCATTCAGCCGAGTCGATATTGTAGCGTTCGCTGCCTTAGCGTCAGTTAACATGTTCTGAGTAAAAACGTGGCAGCTCACACACACAGACATGCAAAGGTAATTCAGGAACATCAGCATGCCTGAACATAACCAGATTTATGACTTTTGTGGTTCAGAAAGAGTGAAACTGAAGACGTCTGACAAAGAAACCGCATTGCAGAAGAAACAGAGCGACACGAAGGGGCAAAAGAGACAGAAGGTGAAACTAAGATTTTAAAAAACGAGCCTGTATATGTGGGTTTGTGGTTTCAGCAACAGTCAAAACCAATGTATGTTTCATATGAGAGAGGAAAGGCCATGAAGGGAAACCGACAGAGAGAGATGAGGAGGAAACAGAAAGAGCATGAAGTGGACAGTAGAGCAAACAGAGCAGCCATTGTCTCCTGGCCTGGTTAACATTTTAATTACGGAGCAAAATCCAGAGTCCTGCACAAAGGCGCCATGATTAACGATCCTCGATGCTCTGGGACAACGCAGCAGCCCGGGCTGGGCTGTAAATACTTACATTTACTCATTTAGCTGAGTAACGTTTTAGAAAAAAATACTTTTAGGAGTATTTTTACTTTTACTTGAGTAAAATTTCTGTATTGAACATATTTTAACCAAAAATTCACCAGACACAGACTCATACTTGAAGTTTCTGTAATAATTTTCTGAGTTTTATTTTTAAAGAAACTTATTTTTGAAAAATTTTATTTTGTATAATTTTATTATTTTTGTTATGAATTATTGTAATTTTGTCCTTAAAATACAAATATTTCCTTTTAATTTTAGATTTTAGTCTGTCTGATGATGTAATTTTTAAATAAATTGATAATTTGATTAGTTACTCCGTACTTGAGTAGACATTTAACCAAATACTTTTCTACTTTTGGGTAGCTACGTTTTATTTTTCCTCGAGTAAAAATATGTTGAAGTATTTCTACTCTTAAATCTTTGGTTGCATTACTCACCTCTAACTGCTGGTAGCTGGACACATATGGAGACCTGATGAGGACAGGAGGGACATTCATTCACACAGATGTCCACAAGGAAGAAGATATAAATCATTTTTTCTTCTCTACGTTACGGCAGACGTTCAAACAACCTGAAAGCAGCTAAGCAGTTAAGAAACGGCCAGACTGCAACTGACTAAGCTGATTATGAGTAAACTGTGTTTCTATCTGCATAAAAACCAAAGGAAAGTTATGATTGTTTCAGGAAAGTTTCCAGAACTGTTACTGTGCTGCAAGACTTTGTTTAAAACCAAGAGTGGAGGCCTGTTAAAATAACACACCCAAATATAATTTAGTTTTTCTGTATTTCAATAATCTTGGTATTAAAAGAAAGCCAACGCATGAACCAAGTGTAAGTATCACAGCAGATTGTATAGTTTATAACTCAAGCTACAAACTTTTGGAATACCATAGATCCGCCAGTGGACATTACCTGTGCAAAGATTACAAAGGTTTCAGTAAAAATATATGCAAGGTACTTTACCTTTGGCACAGATTGGTGAAAAACTGGAGGTTTCTTGTCTTTTTGCTCACTAAAAGTCTAAAATTGGTTGTTTTTAATCTTTATGAAAACCCAAATTTTTGTGTAGTTATAATAAAGCATTAAGAAATTCACATATTTGACTCCAAATGAAGTGTATTTTTTGGAAATCCAGTGTAAAAAAAAAAAGAAAAAGAAAGAAAGAACTACAAATTTAGGCCCAATTTAATGAAAAATAAACAAACAAATGGGCTGCACAGTGGCGCAGTTGGTAGAGCTGTCGCCTTGCAGCAAGAAGGTTCTGGGTTCGATTCCCGGCCCCGGTCTTTCTGCATGGAGTT
>NW_006800345.1:170777-172826 GCF_000485575.1 Poecilia formosa
CGTGCGTGCGTGCGTGCGTGCGTGCGTGCGTGCGTGCGTGTGTGTGTGCACTTGTTCATATGTGTGCACATTTCCCAGGGAGTAACTTTCAGCAAATGGTGTGAAGGAATCCAACTCCAGTGGCGGTGACCCTTCAGATTTCCTCCTCTTCATCACATCAGCCTTACACCTCCTGCGCAGACAGCTGCAGAAGACATTAAGTTTGAGAGAGAAAATGAGAGAAGGATGAAAAGAAAACAGGTCGATGTTTCAAATGGAGGAAAAAATGTGATAAATGGACAGAGGGAGGCGGGTAGGATAGCCAAAAATTGTACTGAAGTGAGAATAGAACTACTTCAACATATTTTTACTCAACTAAATGTAAGAAATAGCAGCCTAAGAAATTACTCAAGTAAGAGTAAAAAAGTATTTGGAAAAAAGTTGACTGAAGTACTGAGTAACTAATAAAACTGAGTCATTTAGTATTTAGAAATTACATCATCAGATGAACCAAAATATAAAGTTAAGTGGAAATTATGGTATTTTAAGGACCAAAATGATAATAATTTCATGTAAGGAACAAAAAAGAAAAGTTTTTCCAAATCCGTTTCTTTCAATATAAATCTTATTAAACAAACACTGCAGGTCTGTGTCTGGTGAATTTCTGGTTAAAAACCCACCAGACAAAAAAATGTGTTTTTCATTCAGTGGGTAGAAAATCCATAAATTTTACTCAAATAAGAATAGAAATACTGCAGATTTACATCAGAGGATGGGGGAATCCTTTGTGTTCATTCATAAAGAATCAACAGATATGCATTAAACCGTCTGGCTGTCCGTTTACTTCCTGGACACTGAGCAGCTCTGATGTTTTACTTCATGGCAGTTTCACCACAACATAAGGGCTGTTTCAACCGCAGATTCAAAACTGATGAAATGCATTTCTAAAAAAAAAGTCTCTGTGTTTGAAGTATTCAGGTCAGACGGAGTTGTCTTTCTAAGCCACAGTTTTCTGGTTGTGTCAGGGGTTTACATGTCAGACATCTGGGTTTCGATTGTCATGAAAACCAAACTTCTTACATGTTATTTACTTGAAACGGGTGAAAATATGTAATTTAAAGCTGCAGTTTGTAACGTTTATAAGGAAAATAGTTTTAGATATTTGTTAAAACAGTTTACTATGAGACAGAAAATCTGTGAAAAGGTTGATCTCCTCCCTCAGCTACCAAAAACTACCAATCAAAAAGACATTGTGTGAAGAGGTCTTCAGTGACCTCTGGAGACTTTTATTCCCCAAATCTTAAAAATTATAGCGGCACAAATGAAAATGTTTTTGTTGCACAAACGTTTGACACCAATTTTGTTTAATTTCAAAAAGGAGGCGTGTGGGAAGGAGCAACTTCACTCAGGTAAGAAAATCCCCTGTTCAGGAAAAGCTAAAATTGATCACCTGTATTATTAGCAGCACCTGGCTGCTACTTTCTAAATCTAATGGAAACACCAAGGATGTGAGTGGGGAGAAGAAACTTCTCGTCTGTAAGTTGCATTGAATTCTCACTGTAAAATAGGAGAGCAGTGGGCTCCAACTCCCCCGGTTATGTTCCTGAAATGAAGGGAAACTTGTTCAAAGCAGCCTCCCTTTTTCCTTTGTTCCAGCCCCTCTGCCATGTCCGAGTAAATTAATGATTACCAGAGCTTTTTAAAAGCTCGCTTTAAGACTACAGAACGGGAGCTACAGTTTCAAAACAACGCAGTGAGTGGAGGCGTAGAGGTTACATGGAGTCAGTTTCATTCCCATTTCTTCTCTGCAGTAACACGGCGCTCTCAGGCCGAAAAGCTTTGTGCCAGTGATAACGAAAAAGTCCACATCGCCCATCCATACTGTTGTGAACCCCTTCAATGTTGTAGTTTACGTCCGGAAATTTTGCGCATGCGCACAACGTTGGGAAGAAAAGTACTATTTTAGAGAGTTGTTCGACAGAGGTCGAACAACGCTGTTAACTAAATTAAACCTGGAGGTGTCTGTATTACTCAATTAGTGCAGTGCATCACAAAAAAAAGGGAAAAATA
>NW_006800345.1:173375-194779 GCF_000485575.1 Poecilia formosa
AAAAAAAAGGGGGGGAAGAGCGCTGAAACGTTTAGAACATTCAGTCCATTACAGATTTAAAGCTTTTAGTCACGATGTTTATTTTGTGATTATTAATAAGTGATCGCCGTGGTTGATTAGCCACCGCTGCTATAAGCTAAGCTAACACTGCGGTGGTTGTTAGCCACCGCACCGCTGCTATAAGCTAAGCTAACACTGCGGTGGTTGATTAGTTAATCTAAACACCTGCTCTACTGGTGATCTGTCAGAGTTGGTGTTTATGTCGCCTTTTTTTATTTTTTAACTGAACCGAAACACACTGAATGCTACATGTTAAGGTTGTGGCAGTGCAAATCGCTGAGTGTCTACAAAACCATTCACCACAATAAGCATTCAAAGCATATTGCTCCTGCATGACGGCACAGTAAATATTACAAGCATACCTGAAAGTTATGAATAATTGTGTCTGTTCTAAGCTGTCATGAGCCGTTCCTGTTAACTGCCAGAGGATAAAATATTATGCGATGTAATAATCGTGTATGAGTCAGTCACGGTCATGGTACAGAGTGTACTGACAGAAAGGAATGTTCTCATTACGTAGCAGCACACCTTTACCTGACATCTACCGTTCAGCAATTGTCATCTTACCGCTGGCATAAACGGTCACAATGTGAAATTATTCTCCAGCAGCTATGTAAACATCTTCCCTTCAGAAAAGCTGAACTCTTACACATTAATTCAATCACTTTGCAAAAATATCTTATTTAAATATATTTAATACGTGAGAAAGTAAGTTTTATACATTCAGAGGTTAAATATGAATATAATGTGTGCTATGATTGTCTAAACAGAAAATTAAAGTAGGGTCAGTTATTTAGCTCTACTTTAATGTCAAACTGAAGGCCTGTGGGCCAAATTTGGCCCGCCGTAGCTTTTTATGTGGCCCTCTATGCTCCAAATTACATCAACAAATCCCTCCAGTTTTTCCACAAATCCACAAAATTCACACAAAATCAACAAATCCCCACATTTGTCTGACTTTACTGCAAAATTTTCATTGGGTTTAAATGACTGCTGCCTCAGCCTTGATGTCAAGTTGGATTCAATGACTGGTAAGGTCAGTAATAAAAACCTCACACATTAGTGCAAATATCACAAAAAATTCTTACAAATATTTCTAAATTAGCATCACAAAATCTGTGATTTTAATTGGAAAAAAACACAAAAAACAATCAGAAAATCCTGAAGGGACTGGTCAGAGTGAAAAGATGTTCAGTATTTAATTTTAAGGAACACAAATAAACAGCTATTTATTGATATTTTAACAGCTTAATGGGTTTTATCAATACATTCTGGCCCTTTAAGAACATTCAGTTTTAATTTTCCCAAAATGTAAGCGAGTTTGACGCCACTACAGTTGATTACTGGGCCTGAGACGAACACAGAAGGGTTACATTTACACAAAACATGTCAAAGAAAAGCATATGCCTTGACTTTTTCCATATTTTTGAAATTTTTTTAACTAAACCTATAAAGTGGAATGAAAAAGATCCTTTATTTCCATTTAATATCTCTAAATAAAACCCCAAAGTCTCTTAAACGCACCATCTCCACGGTGAAACATGGTGGTGGCATTATCATGCTGTGGGGTTGCTTTTCTTCAGCAGTGACAGGAAAGATGGATGGAGTCAAATAATCCTGGAAGAAAAGACTGCAGAAGACTGGGGTCAAAGTTCACCTTCAAGCAAACAATAAGATCCTACACATGTTTTAGATCACCAGCATGTTTATGTGTCATAACGGACCAGTCAAAACCCAGGCTGAAAATTCAACCGCTCTCCGTCCAGTCTGACGGAGCTCGATATATTTAAAAAGAAAATATTTTAGATAAATATCCCAAACTGATACGGCTGTGACTGTATCGGAGCAGAATACTTTATAATTTCTGTTGATTTATCACATAAAATCCAAATAAAAGACGCAGACGTTTGTAGCTCCAAAATGTCAAAATCTAGAAAATCTCAACGGGTATTAATGATTTAATTAATATGAAAAAGCTGCTTAGTTGCAGTTTGAACACTGCAAAAACACAAAATCTTACCAAGTTATTTTGGTCAAGTTTCTAGTGCAAATATCTTATTACACTTGTAATAAAACAAAGCTAACTTACACATAACTTTTCACCAAGTTATAGGAGCTTGTTTAAAGTAAATAATTCCTTTATATTCATTAAAAAGTTTTAGTTATAAGTGAAATAATCTGCCAGAGGAACAAGACGTTTTAAATTATAATTAATAATTTAATTTAATGAGTAAGTCTTTTTGACTGAGTTTCTTCTACAAATATGTTATTTCACTGGAATTAAAACAAAACTAACTTACTAGTAACTTTTCAACAGGATATAAAAGTAATATTCAATAATTGTTCAATATTGATGCAGATTATTTAAATTATATACCTTTTTTTCTATAAGTGAAGTAAAGCTGTTACTTTTTATCAATATTCAATCTTTTTTTTTAACTTAAAACAAGCTCCTATATCTTGCTGAAAAGCTACATGTAAGTTAGTTTCGTCTTAGTTCAAGTGTACAAAGACATTTGCACTAGAAACTCGACCAAAATGTTGTTTTTTCAGTGTAGTTGGCACAAGCAAAAAAAAAAATTTATGTGAAATCACATGAGTGCAAACTGAGAACACAGCATGATTGCGCATGGCTGGAGGTGTCTGGTGTTTTCTGACTCTTATTTCTGCAGGTCCTTCTGCTGCGGTGACGACTCTCATTCCTCTGCAGCCACTTGAAGGAGAGCCGGCTCAGCAGACCCTTCGGTGCAGCCTCACCAGCTCAGAGAAAAGACAAACAGAGGGAGGGAGCGGGACCTCCACCCCAGAGCAGAACAGCCGCACCGCAGCCATTATGAGCAGATTTAATGGAATCCAATGGGGAGGATGTGGCTGGCCAGCTCAGATACTGTTTATGTAACCGTGAAGAGACGCCTCACAGAAAACACAGGAGTCAGGATAAAGCTATCTCCTCTTCTGTCTTCATGCCAAGCTGAAAGGAAGTGAACAAGATTTACACACATATGACTGTTGAATGCTGCTTGGGTGTAAAATATCTGAGAAAAGCTGAGCTGCAAGATTTAAAAAGTAAGAAAAAGTGAAATTGCTCTTTTCGCTGTGTTAGCCTGCCCCCTAGTGGCGGCCCGTCCGCCTCCTCCTCCGCTCTGCATGAAGTTCTCCTCCAGGTATTAGTGCTGCGGGAATCTTTTTGCCTTGAGTGAACCAAGCAGATGTGGAGGTGATGATGACTCTACAAGTCCCCTTGTCCTCGACTCTGGGAGTTTTCCCACACTTAATGTGCCGAGTCAGCTGAACTTTGGAGAACAACAAGTGCTCGGGAAGCAGGACTGGAGCTACGTGTGATTGTGTGGATGGTGAAAGATGCAAAGTTGATGGCAGCTCAACAACCTCTACTGCTCTGTGGAGGAGATGATCAGGCAGATACTCACCCATTTATTTTGTTCATCGTGAGCCACAGATTCTTTTTGTTCTGTTTTTCTCCACATGATTTATTTTAATGTGTCTTTTCTGAGAGTGCTTTCACGGTAGACTCGGTTCAATTGGGGACCAAATTTGCAACATTTGTTATACTTTCACACTGAACTGTTCCCCTCCTCGCCTGTGGTGGCGCTACACAAAGAACTAGTGAAGGAAACGACATTAAAACCTCTAAAGAAGACATAAGCGCAACTTCCTTCACAAAATGTAAACAAAACCGGAGTGGCATCAGATTTTAGGAGTTGTAGCATTTCTCTTTTGTCTTTGGTAAAAGACTACAAGTCTCTCACTAGCAATTGACTGCACGGTTATTTTGATTGGAATTACCCAGAATGCCCTGCGTTGTAGTCCACTTCCTGCTTTTGGAGCGGCCTCTTTTCTGCTTGGTGTTCACATATGCATTCAAACTGGACCAGAGTTCACTTCACTTTGCTTTGCTTTTTTTGGGTTGATCCCAGTTCGATTCCCCCCAAAAAACTGGATTTTTTTAGACAAACACATTAGAGCTCAATTAAAACAGACTAAACAAAATAATTATTAAAATTATTTTAATAATTCAGTTTGAAAACAGACATATAGATAAATACCACGTTAATTTTGATTATGTCTTACAGCTAATAAAATCTGAAATCTATTTTTTTAGTACGTTACAATGCCACATATAAAAGTTTTAGAAGACAGTAACACAAACATGATTTCTAAAGGTGGCTGTTTATTGTGGTGTATCAAAACATCTGGAATGTTGAATGGAAGAAAAAACTGATTATCAGGATGATTATGAAGCAAAACCAATCAAGACCCAACTGTCTTGTGTGTATCTGTGTTAGACTCTCCTAAAGCAGAGAGAAGATCTGACATGTTTTTACCTGAGCAAAGAAAAACAGCTGGACATGAAACTGTCTTAAAATCGAGCTCTAAGCTTTTTCTAGTCTATTTTTCATCTGTATTCCCTCACCTGGAACACATCCTAACACTTTTCCAAAATGTTTTTATCTTTCCAAAATACGACAGGTTTTAGTGATAACACACATTAACAGTGGAGTGTACGGTTAGCATAGTGGCTAGCAGAGAGTTGCTGATGGATCTGTCTGAAAGCAGCGACCTCCTCCGTTTCCCACAGCTGCGTTAACGAGTCATCGTGTGCCTGTCACGTATGTCTGGGTTCGAACGCCACAAGTTTGGCTCCAGTGGCGACAAACTGGAAGAATCCATGTGTGCAAACACTGTAAAAACAAAACATTAAGTTTAATGAACGATTTCAACTTAATTCTCAATTAGTTGTTTGAACTTATCTTAAATAAGTGGCGTGAAAGATTGGATAAGAAAAGGCTATGCAAGTTAATCTACTACATTTATAAATGTGAGTCCATCCCAAAAAGTTGAGTATTTGATGTCCCATAATGCATTGTGGCAGCTAATTAAACCACTTGTCATAAAAATTAGTTTTAAGGCGAAAACTTCAAGAATGAGCATTAAAGCGCTTATTAACCATTTATTTAGTATTTCACATACATTAAACCATTTCAGTGAATTAATTTTATTTTTATGTAACTAGTTTATAGTTTAAAAAAACCCACTAAACTTAAGGTTGTGTTTAAGTAATTATAACATTCAGATTTATTAGGCTATATTCACTAAAACTGCACAAGTTACTCCACCAGGTAATTTAACGAAAATTTTTAAGGTAACAATTACATATAGAAATGTTAAATCAGGAGAACTAATTAGGTTTTTATGGTAGCGCATTATCATGTCATTACAACTTAGTCAAAACGATCAGGTTTGCCGAGTTGTATAAAATACAGCTTGAACATACTAACATTTTAAAGTTTTGAAAAATTAAGATTTTTCTTTGATGCAACAAGTTTGCTTTTTTATTTTTAAGTTGCATTTTACAGTTAAAGATCTACACTGTTGATATACAGGAAGGGATGCAACGATCGCCGATTCCAGATCTTTAAAAACATCTGTAATCTGACCTGCTTATTCCGATTTAAGCCTTTGCAGATGTTTTTTTGTCAGAAATGTTGCTAAATATAGCAAGACAGTGGCTGAGTTGACAACAGTGGGTCGATTATTGTTCATCACAAACGTGCAGACATGACCTGGAGGTGAGTCTGTCAGACAAACGTCTCAACATAATATAATATTATATTATGTTGACGTCAACATAATATAATGTTGCCAAAACTTTTGCCACAACAACATATTTTTAATCAAGTAAAAGTAAAATGTAGCAGTCCAAAAAATTGAGTAAAAAGGTATTTGGTAAACAGTCTACTGAAGTACTGAGCAACTGATCAAATTATCAATCATCTAATATTTAAAAATTACATCATCAGACGGACCAAAATATGAAGTTAAGTGGAAATGTTGGTATTTTAAGGATGAAAATTACAATAATTCCTGTAAGCAACAACAACTAATAGAAAATGTTTCCAAATCAGTTTCTTTCAATAAAAAACTCATGACAGTTTAATAAAGACTGCAGGTGTGTCTCTGCGTCTGGTGAATTTTTGGTTAAAACATGTTTGTTTTTCATTCGGTGGGTAGAAAATCCAGAAATTTTACTCAAGTAAGAGTAAAAATACTTCATAATAAAATTACTCTAGCAAAAAGTAAGTAGGAAAAATGATCCTAAAAGTAAATTTTTCCCCATAAAACTTACTCAAGTAAATGTAAGTAAAAACCTAACTGCCTGCACAAATAAACAAAGCTGGAGAAGAGAGAAAATGGTTTTTATTCCAGATCTGATCTCATACCCAACATACGGCATTTAACGAATATCATCCATGCCACCTTATGTCAAAGCGACATCCCTGCTCTGGTTAGCATATTGCTACATGAGCTGAGAAATCTCTGGCCGCTGCGTCTTTCCTCCATTCCTCTGTCAGCCATCCATCTCTGGGAGCTGAGGGAGTGAGGAGGAGTGCGGTGAGAGATGTGCACAGAGAGATACAGAGGAGATGGTCTCTTCATACAGCCGCTGGCCACCAGCCAGGGACATTCTGTGCTGGTTTGTTTGTGGGGGGAATAGAGAATACATTTCTCTTCCCCAGGAATCTGACCTTCCTGTCTGCCTCTTTAGCCAGTTGCTGCCCAATCTGGCTGCTTTCTTTCCAGCTCAACTTACTAGAAAGCCATGTGATACATCAAACTACAAAACTGAAGGAATGACAGCAAATATTTACGTTTGTTATTTTTTAAAAAGAGAGAATAAAGGAGTACAGGGTGCATCAAGATGGTCGTTCATTGGCAGTGGTGGAGAAAGTACAAATTAACATACAAAAACCTGATTGAGTACGCACTTGCTTTTGAAAATACTTAAAGTATTGGAAGTAAAAGTACTTGTTGAATGGATTTTCCTAGTGCAATGATCCAATCTTTCTCAAACTGTGGTTCCAGGAACGCAGGTGGTCCGCGGCACAGTGCATGTAAACAACGAGACGTTAGCTCAAAGTGCGCTGCTATAGTTCGCTTAGCAAAGGATTTTGTTTAAAAATAATAATGGATAAGTGCTTTACTACCAAGTCACTAAAAACAAAACCTGAAGATACCAGTGAAGGTTTCCCAGCATGAGTAGCAGATCTCTTGTTTTTGAACACAGACATGCTGTGCAGTAAAATGGTGACGAGAGGCTGAGCAGCGCTGCGCCCCGCGCTGACTAACTGCATCTTAATACCTAAAATAAAATTATTTATGCTGGGAAATCTACGGGGTGAAAGGAAATGCTTGCTTTTGCCAAAGCAATGCAAGTCTATTTTTCTTATACTGCACTCATAAATTACAAAAAGCCCTAAAAGGTTATTAGTGAACACAATACTTGTAGTTTCTATCATTGGAAGATAGAAATGATAGAAACAGATTCTGTAAACAGATTACAGATTCTGAAAGTATGAAAGAATCCATACTTTCAGAATCTGTAAATAACTCAAAACAACATGTTTGTGGTTTTATTGTGCCAGTCACAAAACGGCTCCACTCGACATTAGGAGGGACAAAGACAATGAGATACGAGAAATATTTTAATTTCTCTTTGTATGTATTAAGATGTTGTGTCATATTCTGTCAAGCTTTTCTCCGCAGCCTGATGTTTGGTTTGATTAATTTTATACACACTGTGGTGCAAAATGCAAAATGTCCGATGGTTTTCACTTCATAACCTGCAAACATCAGTTTATCAGCTTTGAGTTTCTTCTCTTGGGTGTTTTATTGGTTATGATGTTTATTGTTTGTGCGTTGATGTTCAACTTTATTTATATGGTGTTTAATGATAAAATGCACCATTAATCTCAACAAAGCTCAAGTGATTTTTTTAGCATGCTGACAGCTAACATTGTTGTGAATGCATTTCTATTTTTGCATGTAAAGGGGGTAACTGAGATAATTCAGGATGCATCTCAATGCGTGAACGGTCGTTGGCTTTAACAGCATTTCTCACTTCTTTGAACCAAACCCCCCTGGCTGGAGGCGGAGGCCACTCAGACTTTTCCCTTTTTGTTTTTTCTAATTGTGCCAGTAGATACTTCCTGGCTTCAGGGTTACAAATGTAATAATTATGTCATTTGGGGACAAAAAGCCTTTTTTTTTTGCATGTTTCCCAACAGCAGATAGGATGTGTTTCCCAACAGCAGATAGGATGTTTAACCTCGATGTAACTCTAGTGCAATTAAAGCTTTGCAGACAGAAGTCAAATTTATTATTTATAGCACATTTCAGAGACAAAGCAGTTCAAAGCCACCAATTATAAAACATTTTGTGAAATGCCGTTATCAATCCATCAAATATATTGATCAATTTTCCATGTATTGATAATGAAAGGCAACTCCAACAGGTGGGTTTTAAAAGGAACTCAGTGTTTCAGCTGCTTTGTTCCAGATTTGTGGTGCACAGAAGTTGAATTCTGCTTTTCGATGTTTGGTTCTGGATGTACAGCAAACCAGACCAGAACCAGAAGACCTGAGGGGTCTGGAAGGTTGCCATGACAACAGCAGATCTTTAATGTACAGTGGTGCTGAGCCGTTCATTGATTTATAAACTAACATCAGTATTTTAAAGTCTAAAACTGGGTGATGTGCGCCATCTTCCTGGTTTTAGTCAGAACTCCAGCAGCAGCGTCTGGATCAGCTGCAGCTGGAGGTTTGACTTCTTTAGGCAGACCTGTAAAAACTCTGTTGCTGTAATCATGTAACTAAAGATAAACACATTTAGCTCTTTAACACTGTAAATGTTCTTCAGAGGAGCTGATAACACCAACAGGTCATATTCTCACTGCAGCCTGCAGTAAAATCTGACTTTTTTTAGCGCAGCTGTTCATATTTCCATGCAATATTGGATTTTTATTCATTAATTTTATTTCTTAGAGTGAGATTTTAATGCTTCAATAAAAGATTCATTTTTTGTTTTTACTGTTCTTTATTGGGGATGACAATTTTTCATATGTAGACTGTCGGACTTTGGCCTCACATGAAAGGTGTGTTCCCCTATATTCTCATTTTTAATGAGTAACTGTTTGGATATGGAGAAATGTGTCTGTGCAACACATATTCAGCCTCCAGGAAACTCTATGAAAACACGTATTGCTTATTAAAAACCCTCTAAACATCGTTAAAGAGTAAAATGCTTCAATTACATCAATTTTATAGAGATTTTTATTGACGCCGACAGTCTTGGATTTCAGTGATTTTCCGTTGTCAGTAAAGATTTACAGTTTGGTGATTAATTCACTGATCTTTACTGTGGGTAACAAAAATCACAGATACACCGGATATTGAACAGTTGTACGCAGGCTTAAAACATTAAAGCCCCTCTTGTGTGTAGGTGGAGAAGGGCCAAACTGGCTCCGTCTCTTCCTGCGCAGCTGTCAGGATTACTGGAGTGTTACATTTTCACAAAAACATTTGAGAAGTTTAAAGGCGGGAAAGAAAACAACAACAAAAAAATCCACAACCACCCCTGGATGTGGAACATGGTCACTGGGAAGAAGTAAACAGAAACATGCTGAAGCATTTCTTGCTAGCAGAGTTGCTTCACATGCAGCTTTAAGGATGATGACATGCTGATGAATATGGTGGAGGTATATTTACCTGCCGCCCTGCGTCTCCTGCCTGTCGCTCAGCCTTTGTCGACCGCAGCGCCGCCCTTGACAAACAGCCTAAACACAACCAGCTGTGGCCTCGCAGCTCCGCTTCTCAGACACGCAAAACTAACTACATCCAGAAATATAGTTTGATATTATACAGTGGAACAATCTTTCCAGTTATTTCCTCCTCTGTTCTGTCTTCCACTTGCTTT
Organism: Poecilia formosa; assembly: GCF_000485575.1. Taxonomy (NCBI): domain Eukaryota; kingdom Metazoa; phylum Chordata; class Actinopteri; order Cyprinodontiformes; family Poeciliidae; genus Poecilia; species Poecilia formosa. Next base: position 183,207 of record NW_006800345.1, read on the forward strand.
CTATTCTTTTTTTTTTTTTTCCCCCAAAGGTTTTGAGGGTGTGTGTAAATTTTATACGACCGTGGCTTTGGTGAGTTTTTCTTTTTTTTTGTGCAAGTACATGTTGCACAAACATCATTCAGTCCAACTATCAATAATAGTTTCTTTGTTAGAAACATATTAGAAGCAGTAGACCTCTCTATGGCCCTTGCTGTGCCATAAACACCACATATTAAGCAGCCTAAATTGGCAATATGTAGCACAAATCTGACAGTTAAAAATGTTCTTTCAACAGTGCCTCTGGCTGGCGAATATCTGCAACAGCTTCTCGAAGGTTTTAGTGAGGGTGTGTGCATAGACTCTGATGACAGGAAAATGTGCTGTGAAGTGTGGAGATATTTACAAAGTATGAGCTGAACGCAAATCAAACGGCATTAAGATAACTTTCAACGCTTTCAAAAATTAAAAGAATAGAGTGGAGTGTGGAGTGGGTTCGTTTGGCGTAAACAGCGGAAAGTCGGCCAGTGATGACTGACGGCGTAAGAGTGTCAGAGGTGTGAACTGTGGTTCAGCTGGTTGTGGCAGTGAAGCACATGACAGGGAAAACAAAACTTGTCACAGGTATTAAATATTGTCACTCAGTGCGAGTGCATTTGGTGTAACGTAACCCTGTTCTTCTCAGACCGCAGTAAGAGTACCAGCGGCGGTCAGGGAGTCCACAAATACGCCGGAATAAAAGCATTTACATATGGCAGCGACCTTTTGGACAACTTTGAAATTAAAGCGGTTTTATTATGTAAAACTTACATTTTGATCTGTTTGGCACTTTCATTTGGGTTTCTACTGCTTCTAAAAACAACCCAAATGCTTAAAAAAAAAACTCTGACTTTTTTTGCAATAATATTTCTGTGTCTGGAAAAGGAGATGTTTCAAAAACGACCAGAATGCAATGTTTCAAATCAGCAAAGTGCGTTACCTAGCAACACCAGCAGAGTTCCACTTGATACCTAGCAACCCCAACAGAGTTCCACTCGTTACCTAGCAACCCCAGAAGAGTTTCAGCATGTTTGGTCAGCTGGTTTTACTGCTGTATGTGCTGTACAATGGCTGCTGGAAAAGTCAAGTGTTTTTTTTTTATTGACTTACCATCTAGAAACCACTTGCGACATTCTTGTTGGCTGTGCAGGAGGCTCTACTCCCACTTCTCAAATATGTACAGTTGTATAATTGTGCTTCTGTTTGCAGCCATTTTCACATGTGACTGTAAACGTTGATTTAAGCAGCAGCGTATTTGGATTTAAATTGACAGTAGGTCATGAAACAGCTCATAGGCAGAACTGACCAGACTAAAATCTCATTATGCAAGAATAATTTTGTGTAAACGTTTTGTGTAGCCATAGACTTAACGTGATAAAGGAAGCATAACAGATCACCTTATAACAGTATTGATTTTTATTTAAGAAAAAACTCCAGGATGGCTCAACACTCCATATGAACTAAAGATGCAAACTGAGAAACATTTAGTCATTACATTCACCCCTTAAGGTAAGTGCTTGGTGACTGCTGTGTAAGTGAGTGAGGATATACTTAAAGCTGCTGCACACACACCTGTTTCAGTGGTCACCTGTTAAGAATAACAGCCGCCACTTCCCTTACTTTAAACCTGACCAAAATAACTTTCTCTTTACTTTTAACTGAGTAAAAATAAACTGGAAGTCCTCCAAACTGCACCATCCATCCACACACTGCCAAAACACAAAATATTAAATATTTTTCTCTAGTTTCTGGTGCAAATGTCTAAGTATATTCAAAATGAGACAAAACTAACTTTTCAGGAAGATATAGAAGCTTTTTTGTCAATAATTATTTAACATTAAAGTATTAGTTCAACTGCAAGATGTTTTTCACTTGTAACAACATTCTCACTTGTTATAGGTTTTTATCAACATTAAGGAGTTGGTGACTTAAAAAAGGCTCATATATCTTGCTTAAAAGTTATTTTTAAGTTAGTTTTGCTTTATTTCAAGTTATTTCACAAGAAACTAGACAAAAATAATTAGTAAGATTAGATAATATGTGCTGAACCTCTAATTCATTCAGTTTGAACTGTGTGAACTGAGCCCAGTTGGGTTCAGTTGTACTTTGTCAGGCAACATAAATTAAAGTCGCGGTGCCCAGGTTGATGAAAGTTCACCTCGTTTTTATTAAGCAGAGACTAAATGAAAGGTGCTTTCCATAACTTTGATCCCAATATGCATTCACTGTTTAAACTAGAAGGGCATCAAATGCGAAACATAACATCTTTTCCCTGAAATCTTTTATTTCCTTACATTTAAATACACCAGAATACAAAGCAACATAGGAACCGGTTCTGCTTCACGTTTAAAGAAAAGCGTACAAGCAGCCATGCGATTCAGCTGAAGATTAAATAAATCACGGCAAAGACAAAACCGCTTCAAAATAGTTGAAGGAATCAAGATTTAAACTGTCTGTGATATTCTGACAAGTGACAGCAAGGCCAAGTGTGCAAGTGCCAAGAATAGCTGAAAATGTGTTTTTAACGTTTCCCGGAGAGGCTTCAGCTCTTCAAACCTGTTTCCAACAGCCTGAGGAGATCCATCATTTTACAAGCAGACTGTTAATTAAAATGCATGACAGCTTCAAGGGTGGGAACCGAGCCAAGTGGTGGGACACGACTAACAATGCACTTTGTGCCTCCAGGTGAAAAGTTGCATGTTGAGACTTCAAGTTCTGACTTGCAACGTTCACACCTTAAGAGTATTAGCAACTGAGCAAAGTCTGAGCAGGTTTTTCTTATGAATGGGGAACACACAGGGCTGCTGACAGTGAGAGGCTTAGAGGCCATACATTGTTAATCCAACATGCTCTCAGTTAAAGTTGTCTTTAGGCCTCTAGATCTCAATGGGTCTGTTATTTTCCACTCTGGGAAATGCATGAAAAAAGGAGCAGCAGACAGTTGAAAAAGCATCTGATAGTTGCTGTAGGAGGAGGAGGTCATGTTTAAAACAAAACTTCTCCGGTGAGGAGGATGATGTTTGGGGAAACGTTGTGGCATCAGTGGTTTGGGGACCTATAGGCCTCTGTTTTATGTGTTGGACCACATTTATTAAGTTTCTTAATGTTCTCAGCTTCGTGTTTTATTTTGGTTAGTTTGGCGCTTCCTGTTCCATATTCTCTTCACTTCCTGTTTCCTTAAGAGTTTCTCAGTTGGTACTTGTGTACTGTAAAAAAACCCCACAATTACCACCAAATATTTTTGGTCTAGTTTCTAGTGCGAATATCTCAGCACATTTGAAATAAGACCAATTATGATGTACAACTCACATGAATGACATACAAGCTGAGTAAAATGTGACCTTTTATCCAGTTGAAAACAATCAGACACACATCTGATTTAGTTCCACATATGGAAGTGGCACAAACCAGATTATTTTTTTATAAATAAGATTATCACACTGTAAAACCTTTGAAAGTGGTTATACTTGAAAATAAAAGTCCACCTGCTGCCTTGAAAATGCAATTTAAGTCAACAAGAAAACTGTTTTAACTGTTTAATTCAAAAATTAAAGTTCATAAAGTTGATTTAACAAGAGAAACGTTGCCTACACATTGTTTTTTAAAGTTATTTAATCTTGAATTATGAGTTTTAACTTGATGCTGCAATTTAAATCAAATTATTTCACAATATGCAAGAAAAAAACCTGCCCTCACCTAAAGAGCCACATTTCTCTATTATTTTACTCACAATATGAAGTTAAAATAACTACTTATTTTACTTTAGAATAATTAAAATTCTTGTTTCAAATCACATGATTTGATCTGATAATTAATTTTAACAAACATCACAATTAATTCTGCTCAGAAACATTTAGAATGAACATTAAAATGAACATTTGCCTTAAGAATCAGATGAATGTAACGCACGTCCATCTCAGGATACACAAACATGCCGCTAAGCATTCTGGGAAATAGTTCCCACTCCTGTTTGTTTCTTCTTTCAGTGTTTTTAACTGCTAACCTAAAACCTCTTGGAGGTTTGACAAAATTAACTACTGTAACTTTATCTTTCATAAACACACATTTAGGTTCAAAATCTAAAACTCTCTAAATTTATTTGACCTAAAGAGTAAAGATAGTAGACACAACTAAATGTGGCTCAAATGTTTCACTGCATTAGGATACTTTTCTACACATAACTTATATGCTTTATATTATCTTAGTGAGTTTATTAACACTAGTTGTCAAAATGTTTTTGTCAGCGTCATCACGCCACTCTAACTCTGTCCATCTAGAGTTTTACCAAAACATTGAATTTGGCTTCAGAAAGCCATTTCAAGCTCATTTTACTCTGGGAAATTAAAGCGCTGATATACCACCAAACTACAGGTGCAGTCAAACACTCTTTGGCTCAGACACTGAGAAAAGTAAAACCATCGCAGATTAAGCTAATTATCATGGTTGTTGACATCAGCAGAATTTTTTTACGGAGAGAAAAAAAAGCATAAAACGTAAAAAGCATTGTAAAAGAAAGCATTTTCTTTATTGCTCAACTTTACTCTCACAAATAACAGCTGCGGCTGCCTCTGTGGTCTGTTTAGTTCCTGCTCATGCAACCGGCATTAGCCAGGCCATAAACTGTTTGGGTTGTTCTATCCTTTAAATCAAAGGTTTGAATAGGTAAGTAATTCTGGAACAAAATGTATTTATTGCAGAGATTGTTACCAAAAGAAAGAAAAAGGAAATGCAGTGATTTACCAATGTTGGCCTTATAAAAAAAATATGAATTTTAACCAACCAAACGCAGTGGACGTGTATCCATCTTGCTTTAATCTAACCTGTGATTTTACACAATGTCATTAAAACATTTTCCTTTACATACAAACTGCAACAATCACGCCGACTCGTACTCAGCATGTTTAATGTGTAAACGGCTCACAGATCCGTCTTTGACAGCAGCCCCCAGCGCTCTGCAGATGTAATAATCTGCTGCTGGCTGGTTGTTGACTTAGCCATTAGAGGTTGCAGCAGGTCTGAAATCAAAACCTGCTCAACTGTTTTGCTTGGACCAAACACGCCTTGCAAGTGTGCACTTGAGCTACGTTAAAATGAAGCGCTGCAACAATGTGTTGCGCATTACTTTGGAAGATCATCATTCAGACTTAACTCTCATTTGTGAAAATGAGAGGACAGATTAAAATTACTCATGCTGCAGGAAAAAGCAGACCGGATAAAACATGTCTGTAATTGCAAGCAAGTTTTGTGATTAATTGTCCTAGCTCAGGGGAAACTGTAAAGAGAAGAAGAGGTGAGTTGTTCCCATCATCCTGACTGACGTTTGAGGTATTTAAAGGGGACCTATCGTGCAAAATTCACATTTTGCAAAGTTTTGTGCTTCCGTTTTGGGTTTCTAAAGCTCCTGAAAACAGCCTAAATGTTTTAGAAAATACACCCGGATGGTTTTTGGCAATAAATTATTTATTGGTGTTTGGAAAAGGAGAGGATTCAAAAACAAATCAGAAATCAGCAGGCACTGCCCAGCACTTTGCCTAGCAACCCAAATGTAACTCCGCTCTTTACCTAGCAACACAAGCTGAGCTCCTGCAAGTTTGGTCAGCTGGTTTTACCGCAGTACAATGGCTGCTGGAAAAGACAAGTGTTTTGTTGTTGATTTACCAACCAGAAACAACATACTGGATTCTTGTTGGTTGTGATTGAGGCTCTGCTTCTGCTTTTCAAACATGTACAGTTATATAATTATGCATCTGTTTGCAGCCGGCTGCACAGTGGCGCGGTTGGTAGAGCTGTCGCCTTGCAGCAAGAAGGTTCTGGGTTCGATTCCCGGCCCCAGTCTTTCTGCATGGAGTTTGCATGTTCTCCCTGTGCATGCGTGGGTTTTCTCCGGGTTCTCCGGTTTCCTCCCACAGGCCAAAAACATGACTGTCAGGTTAATTGGCCTTTCCAAATTGCCCCTAGGTGTGAGTGTGTGTGTGCATGGTTGTGTGTCTCTGTGTTGCCCTGCGACAGACTGGCGACCTGTCCAGGGTGTACCCCGCCTCTCGCCCGGAACGTGAGCTGGAGATAGGCACCAGCACCCCTCCCGACCCCACTGAGGGACAAGGGTGAAGGAAAATGGATGGATGGATGGATGTTTGCAGCCATTTTCACATGAAGTGTAATCATTGAGTTGGGGGCGTGGCCAGCAGCTGATTATCTGGATTTAAAGTGAGAAGACGCTTTAAAGCTGAACTGATCAAACTAAAATCCAATTATCTAAGAATGATTTTATACTAAAAATGTAATGGACATGTTTTGTATAGGCCACAGATCTATCCTAACCTTTAATACTTCACTCAAAACTATTTTTCTAGAAGGTTCCTGTGTAGCTTGCAAAAATCTCAAATTTGATTTAAGAAACTTTCAGGCATGGGCAAGTATGAAAAATGAGAGTTTAAAAAATATTTTTATTTCCAGACTGTATTATCCTACCATTGTCTCAGAGCTTAACTGTGTCACCTGTCGGGTGATTCATGAACTCGACTGCTTTTCATTTCATGGTTTCCTCTTTTTTTTCCTTCTCCTGTTTTGCTTTGACATTACAAAGACATTTTTGACAAATTGTTGGGACAAGGTATATATTTCTTCCAGACAGACTTTCAATGGGCCTCTTTAAATTTAGTCTTTGTTTTATGGAATCAAAGTGAAGCATGATCTAATTTCAAGAGGAAGAAATGTGAAAGTAAAAAAAAATAGTCACAGAAAAGGGAAAAGAGCAATTCATGACTCAAGGCAGAACACGTTTCCTGAGAATCAACACTAATCTGATTAATTATGACTCACCTGAAGGTAAACAGAAAGATTATGACAAAAGATTAATCCTCCAGATGTATTTTGTGATTTGCATGCAGACGATATTGTTAAGGTGGAACAGAAAATTGCCTGAGATGTCTTGCTTGTACTTTCGACAGAACAGCTGTTGGCCCCATGGCTCTGCGGTAGAACGCAGCAAGGTGTTTACTAATGTGCAATGTGTTGACAGGTGTGCAATAAATCATTTTCATTCCAACATTTAGAGTTACACTCAAGCACAGTCTCTTTTACAGGCTTGTCAATAACAAACCCAGTGAAATACATTAAAAGTTTAAAAATATGGAGCTCTGCACGCCACTGAGTGAAATAGTAAGTTGTTCTTCTAAGACCACACCAGAGGACCGCCTCCCTCACCTGAAGCAAACGAATTGTTAATGACTAGGCCTTTGCAAAACTCGTCAACGTGCCAAGGAGGTAATTCAGGCTTTAGGTGCGTTGGAGCAGAGACGCATCCAGAAGTTTCAGGAACTGGAGATGCAGACCTCTGTGTTAGGCTACGTTCACAAAGCACAGAAAAGAAGGTCTTCATGATCAATTCAGATTTTGCGCGTTCATTTATGGTACTAATCAATGCAATCAAACTTCTGTGGGAAAAGTTTACGACTCCAAACTGTCCAGCATTTTCAGAAGAACTCTTTACGGAAGTAATAATGGATCAATGGATCGTCTATGGATCAATTTTAAAGTTTATTCAGCAATGAGAACCATTGCCACAAGGTTATGAGACAAAGGAAGCTAAAAAGAAAATACAACTAATAGCAACGGCTTTTTGTGACTGTAACTTCTGAAGAGTCTGTTTTGATGCATAGTCAAAACTAAAGTAATGAAATAACTGCAGTCTGATTTTTATTGAACGTGTTTCTTCCTATTGAGCAGCGAAAGTAAATAAAAGGTGTTACATGGCTTTAGCTTTAAGTATTTACTTACTGGAGGATTTTATTGCTGCAGAGCAACAGCCACAGCTAGCTCCTCACTTCAGTGGCTAATGGAGCCGTACCGCTCAGCTCAGCGCTGCAGTTGGTCTTCCTACACATTGGGCTGAACCAGGGGTGGCCAAGTCCAGTCCTCGAGAGCCACCATCCTGCAACTTTCAGATGCATCCCTGCTTCAACACACCTGAATCAAATGAATGGCTCGTTATCAGGCCTTTGTAGAGCTGATCCCGGTCTGTTGGAGTAAGGATACTTCTAAAACTTGCAGGATGGTGGCTCTCGAGGACTGGACTTGGCCACCCCTGGGAACCATTACAGTCCAATGTGTAGGACCGGGAATACATTGTTTTGAACTGCCCATGGTTTTGAGAGTTTCATGAGTTTCATAAGCTAGCTGGACACTGACGAGGATCGCTCTTAGCGCTGTTTTTGTTTCACCAGAGCTCATTGATGACTTACCAGTTGCCTGGTAGGACATCAACTACAGGCCACTATGTCACATAGACAAGTCTCTGATTGGTTAAAGCTCCACGTCGAGCGGTGAAAGTTCGTGTCTGATGTAGGACGTGCTTGACGCTAAACGTACTTGAAACGCTTTAATCGCGCAGAGCTTGACATGCGAAATGCACCACGATGCGCCTCCACATAGACTATGAATGCAAACCAGACGCGCCTGACGCTCAAACTGCATCTGGCGTGAACGCAGCACGAGTCTGGTGAACCTGAAGAAAATGGCCGGTCGATGTACATGTTGTCTAACTTAGCACAAACTGTGTTTTTGTAACAAATATCACACATCAGGAACAATTCAGAGCTCAGCATCTTCATCGTCGACAAAGAAACGGATTGGCTGACCTTCTTACAACCTTGACATCAAACTGCACTCTTACTTTACTTTTTGTTTGAACTGATTAACTCTTAACACAATCTGACAGTAATATCACTCCTGTGTATCTATCTGCTGATCCCTAGAAAAATAAAATATTATTTCACCAGCAATTATTATCATTCCAGATGACCCAGCTCGGTTCCAGTTAAAATAAAACCTCTTCCATTGGCCTCGCCATTGTCCTCGGAAAAACAATATTTTCCCTCTGAATTAACTTGATGGAATATGGACCTGAAAACAGACACAAACAGGCCAAGACACACAGCCAGGCGAACAAAGAGTGAGTCAGCTGGTCGGCGCATAAACAGGAAGCAAGCCGTTGTACCTCGAAGTTCATCATCAGACCTCCCAAAGCTTCAGCGCACAAAGAACAATGCAAGCAAAACCCTCAGGATATATTTACTTTCTTAAGCACCCATGAGTGAGGACATATCTGCGTGTGATTCTTTATACCCCCGGTGTTTGTGTGGGTTGGTGAGTGTGTGATGTTCGTTGTGTTGATAAGGAGGTTAAACAATCGGGATGGAGTAACTTCCTGGTCAACATTGAAGGATAAGCAACAGACGAGAAAATGGGAGTTAAAAAAACTGAAGAAAATTTCATTTTACATCTTTTTGCAACTTTCTGCAAAAGTGTTTGACAGAAATTCAGAAATGAGCAAAAAGAAGTGTAAATAGAATGGAATATACAGGGTGGGCCATACGTTTCAATACATAGGAGAAGGTAAAATGTATATGTTTTTATATTTCAGATACCCAAGAAGATATTATACTGATGGCTGGATCGGGAAGCAGTCGCATGGTTGCACGAAACAGAAAACATGGAACGAGCTTCACACACGACACTGTGGCAAAACTTATTTGCAAGTTTCAGAAAACTGGAAACGTTGCAGATCAACCACGAAATGGTCCACAAATTAATATGAGTATTCAAAACAATGGCAATAATATAGAGGCAATTATATAAATAAAAATGGTTGTCCAAAATAAAAGGTTTATTTTTTCTGTGTATGGAAACGTATGGCGGGCTGCACAGTGGTGCAGTTGGTAGAGCTGTCGCCTTGCAGCAAGAAGGTTCTGGGTTCGATTCCCGGCCCCGGTCTTTCTGCATGGAGTTTGCATGTTCTCCCTGTGCATGCGTGGGTTTTCTCCGGGTTCTCCGGTTTCCTCCCACAGTCCAAAAACATGACTGTCAGGTTGTTTGGCCTTTCCACATTGCCCCTAGGTGTGTGTGTGTGTGTGTGTGTGTGTGTGTGCATGGTTGTTTGTCCTGTGTGTCTCTGTGTTGCCCTGCGACAGACTGGCGACCTGCCCAGGGTGTACCCCGCCTCTCGCCCGGAACGTGAGTTGGAGATAGGCACCAGCACCCCTCCCGGCCCCACTGAGGGACAAGGGTGAAGGAAAATGGATGGATGGAAACGTATGGCCCAGATGTAGAGTAGAAATATACATTATTGTCCCCCTCCAGGGAAATTCAGGCATATCAGCATCAAGTTAAAGGTGATTTGGAGAAAAAAAGAAAAATAATACATTACTGTTATTTAAAAAAAACAAAAAACATCTCAGATAAAATGAAATGTGCAACTTTTCACTGCAAAAACTGAAATATGAAATTGTTTATGAAATAAAAATAATAAGCAACATGATGACTGACATTGTGTCCTACTTAAATTCAAGGTTTTGTTACGGTTAACAAAATCAGTCTGTCAAACGTGTTTCAGAGTGAAGGTAAAATCACAGATGTCACAAATTAACAGCCCTGTTAACAGTCTGTTTTCTCTTTGTATTTATTTATTTTTATGAGGCTTCAGGCTTCAGCATGCCTTTCTGCTGTCCTAATGATGGCAGGCGGTTTTCTGTTTGTTGTTTTTATGAACAGAATGAGTCACGGTTACAGACCGGACCTGTTGGCACACGCTCTGATGGGACCAGATCCAATGTCATCCTGACACCTTAATGGACTTCTGCCACGTTTACACCAGCACTCCAACACTTCTAGATTTATTTATTTTTTGTCTAATTTAGACAGTTTTTAAAGTGTGTTAACTAGTTTTTATTAGTTATTATTCTTTAAATATTGTCTACATTGCAAAATCACAAAATCTTACCAAGTATTTTTGGTCTAATTTCGAATGCAAATAACTTAGTACATTCAAAATATGACAAAGTTAAAAGTAACTTTTGACCAAGATATAGAGGCTTGTTTTAAAGTAAATAATTTCTTAATATTGATGAAAAAGTTCTAGTTTCATTGGCAGATAAATTAACTCAAAACATGGGAAAAAATTTTATTATAAGCTAAATAATCTAGCATAAATACTCAAAAAAAATGGCATTTTCTCAAAACTTTTGCAGACTAGCATAGAACCGCCAGGAGGATTACGGAGTGCCGTAATTTGCCGATGCGTGTATTTAAAAAAGGCTAATTAATAAATCCATAAACACAGAAACAAGAGGTATCGCTTCTCTACTCTCACCATGTTTTAGCTAGTTTCGGTATAATGATATAGTTTGAGTTAATTGTAATTTTTTCCCCATTAATGCCATGTTTATTTACTTCAGCTAACAAAAATGCTTTTCCATTTCCGGTTTTCGTCATTTTGTTCGTTTTAGTCAACTATAATAAGTTCGTTGCCCTTAACCGGCCACAGGTCGACCTCTGCTTAGCTTGGAGCCGGGCCAGAAACTCTCCCAGTCGGCATCTTTGACCAACTTTCTTCATAACTGGTTAAGCTCCAGGCTCTGGCACGGCTACACACGTAAACCTTTGCAGATTAGTCTGGCGGTGAGCTTTCTGATGATTTTTTTCATTTGAAGTGAAGAGGTCTTATTTCAGTCCAGAACATTCTCAATATTTTTTAAGCTTAATTGACCACAAACGTGACT
>NW_006800345.1:198359-207517 GCF_000485575.1 Poecilia formosa
GGGGTTGCCAGGTAACGGGCTGGACTTTGCTGGGGTTGCCAGGTAACGGGCTGGACTTTGCTGGGGTTGCCAGGTAACGGGCTGGACTTTGCTGGGGTTGCCAGGTAACGGGCTGGACTTGGCTGGGGTTGCCAGGTAACAGGCTGGACTTTGCTGGGGTTGCCAGGTAACGGGTTGGACTTTGTTGGGGTTGCTAGGTAACAGGCTAGACTTTGTTGGGGTTGCTAGGTAATGGGCACAGGTCAGTTTTCAGACACCAAAAATCCTTAAGTTATGGTCCAAAACCAGCTGGGTATGTTTTTTTTTTTTTCAAGCACTTGGACTGTTTTTAAAACCAGTATAGAAACAAATTGAAGTAAAAAACCAATCAAATGTGAAATTTGCATATTAGGTCAATCTTAATTACTCCTAAGTTATTTTTCTGAAGCAAATGGCCTTTTTTGAGCCTGCTCTAGTTAACAATTGAGTGATAACTAATTTAGTTAATGCAATAAATAATTTCGGCCCTACTAAATGTCATAACGTCAATGCTAACGTTCTTCTGTTAAGGTTGGTACAGTTTTCATTGTAGCCTCTTCTACGTTGGGAAATTGTTTCTGCCCTGTTGTTTTCCAGTGACAGTGCAGCGTCGGCTGAAATTATGCAATGACTCGTTTATTGTGTTTGAACTCGGTACTCGTTGGGTGTGACCCTGTGATGTTTGAATAGTGGACTGTTGAACAGGTTACAGACACCAGATTGCAGCAAAAGTCTGGTAACGCTCGAACCTTTTCCACATTTATCACATTTCATACAAACTTCTGGGAATTTGTCTTCAAATTGTCTCGTTTTCCTAACAACCCGCTGCTGGTTGTTCCGCTCTATCCTCCACTTCGCTCTATCCTCCTGGATGCTCTACTTCATCCCTCTTTCCCGTCCTCTTTGTCTGAGTCGCTCTGTAGCCCCGGGACTTGATAAACACAGTTGATCCCTGGCCTTCGCTCAAAGCACTGAGTGTTTGAAGGGCAGCCTTTCTACTGACGACCTTGTTTATTCTACCCGCTTTCCGTCAGCCGTGTTTAATGTCACCAAGGCCTTTCTCTCCCCCGAAAACATACGTATTCTTCATACATATGGGGGGAAGAGATTGGTGAATAGACAGAAGGAAAAAGCAACCCCATGTGTTTTTGCACATGGAGGGAGTCGGGGGGCGGAGGTAATGTGTAAAAGTCCAAGCTGCTGATTAGATCTGTGTTGAAAAGTGTGTGGAGGTGTGTGCATGCCACATACCAGCGTCTTGGCACATGCACACAGGTTTGGCATCTTGTTGAGAGAAAACCAGCATTCCCTGAATCCAAACGCAGCCGATGTGGGCATTATTAAGCCTGTTGGAACAGTAGAGGTTTGTGTGTTGCCACTGGTACACACCGATTAAGGTGCAAGATTTGTATGCTGTGTGAGTGTGGTTAATGTTAAAAGTGAGCCAACGCTGTAATCTGAGTGCTGACAGTCTAAATCCCCTGTGGGAAAGCAGCTTTTTGTGTAGTTAGAAAGAAAAGCGTCTGAGTTAGACGGCTCGCAGCAGTGAACACATCATTAGATTGGAAAACATATAATTGAATATTGCTTAATGCTGAAGTGGGAGCTCAGGATCTGGAAAAAAGAGTTGCAGAGGATCAAAAGATATTCTTAGAAAAACAAACAGCAGGACTGAGTTGAGGCCTTCAGCTGTTTGTTTACTGAGGGTTGAGTTAACATGCTGGAGTTTTGTATTTTAACATACGTCTATGCACAATATACACTGTAAAACAACATCTTACCAAGTATTTTTGGCCTGGTTTTTATTTCACTTGAAAAAAGACAAAATTAACTAATAAGTAACATTTCTACAGCACAGGAACTTTTTTTTAGGTAAATAATTCCTCAATAATAATTTAAAAAACTACCAGTTAAACTGGAAGATTATTTCACTTCTAACATAGGAAAAAGTCTTGTTAGAAGTTAAATAATCTGCCAGTGGAAATGGTAGTTTTTTATTAATATTAGGGAACTATTGACCTAAAACAAGCTCCAACACAATGCAGAAAAATTACTTTTAAGTTAGTTCTGTCTTACTTCTAGTGTAATAAAATATTTGCACCAGACATTAAACCAAAAATAATTGGTAGGAGTTTGTGTTTTTGCAGTGTATCGCCAATATCAATATCAATATAATATAATCAATATAATCAATATCAGTGTGCGCTGTGCTTTTATCACAAATGATTGCTTGAAGTGAAATGTGAGTATGAAGTTACATTTTTCATGTTAATTTAATATTTAGCTAGTTGGACAGTTTCACAACAGATATAAATAAAATCCTAAAGGTCACAGATTGATGGAGCACAGGTGAGAGAAGGAAAAACAAAAACTGGTATAAATGGCAACTGATATTGTCATCACAATATTTACCAGTATGTTTGTAATTGCAAGGTTTTCTAGTGTAGTACAGCCTTTATGCACATGTTGAAAAGTTAGAAAGTTAGCATAACTGTCCCCTCCAGAGACTTGATGTTCATAAACTCTTTTTATAGATATTTCAGTTCATCCTCACATTTAGTCCAGAAATATGTATTGAAATTATAACTTCATTATCGATATTGTAACGGTATTTCAAACAGGAAATGAATGATATACATCCCATGATTCATAGCCTGCAAATCCACCTCTAGCAGCAATAAATTAGTCATTTTTCTGTTGTAACTCATTGATTGTTTACCTCTCAGCTATTCTGCTGACGTTTTTGGATTATTGCCCTGTTGATGACTCAACCCAACTGTCAGCCTCACTTTGATTTACAATGTGAGTTCATGAAGAAATAAGACTGCAGGGTCCCACATTTAATGTTTTTGCTGGACAGATTTGGATAGCTCAAATGCTTGGAAATATTTTCAAATAGTAAGTTATAACTTCCTCGACGCTCCAACTTCCTCGCTGATCCTCTTCCAAGCAAGGTTCTTTCTGTTCCTCTCTGTGTCCTAACCTGATACGTCGAAGATAAGACGAGAGCAAACAGCCACCATTAGTTCATCCTCCATTGTTTTGTTTTTTTTTTTCTCAGATCACGTCGGAAAAAGCAAAACTACAAGCAGCGAAACGTCCCATTTTCCAACTCCGGCATTTGAGACGTCAAACACTCAAAACACTCGAAATGTTTCAAATCGTGCAGCGCTTGGCGCCCCCGCATAGACTTTTAATGTAAACCGGACGCTCAAAACACGTTTCGTGTAAGACAGCTTTCCGATGTTATAAGTGAAATAATCTGCCAGTGGAACTAGAACTGGGTTGCTAGGTAACAGCTCTGGGGTTGGCTGGCGTTGCTAGGTAACGATTGTGAAATGAGAGAAATAATCTGCCAGTGGAACTAGAACTGGGTTGCTAGGTAACAGCTCTGGGGTTGGCTGGCATTGCTAGGTAACGATTGTGAAATGAGAGAAATAATCTGCCAGTGGAACTAGAACTTTTTCATCAACATTAAGGAATTATTGACTTAAAATGTCTTGTCTCATCTGACTACGAAAAAGTCTTAGGGTTTTTTTTTTCAAACTTAAATCATGCAGCATTATTCTTAGGTCGTGTTTTTCGTTCTCCATATGTGGCTTAATGAACTTTGACATTTCACAGTCTACCTGAGGCCTGCAGAGACCTCTGAACAATGGCGGACATGTAGATCAGATATGACTTTAAAACCCTTCCAAGGTTGATGAGCAGCAACAATTGCGTCATTGCTGACGTATTTCTCTCTTGGAATATTTTCTATGTAACTACTGACAACTTCAAACCAGAAAAATACACCTAGCCACACAAAAAATAAGAGTTTATTTAACAATATGAAATTGTCTTTAAATGCGTGTTTCTTTCTCAATCTTACAACGGTGAGAAAAAGGTGGCTGCCCAAGAACTAGAAAATTAAAATATATCTTATGTCAGTTTCTCCCTGAACAAGTTTGCTACTACTTATATGCATGTATAGAGTAATCATTCCTTAATATTGATTAAAAATTTCTACTTCCTACTGGCAGATTAAGCTCTTATATCTCGCTGAAATGTTACTTGCCAGTTAGTTTTGTCTTATTTCAAATGCACTGAGATTAGGCCTGTCACAATAAGCAATAAATAAATTAATCGCATGATAAATTAAAACAAGATCAATAATTTCCATTTGCATGATTTATTGTTTTTCTCTTTCTACCAAAAACTGGATGACAAAAGTCTTCAGTCTGGTGTTTTGGTCTCAACTAAACCTTTTTTTGAATGACAGTTTTGTTTACAGATTCTTCATAAGTTATTTTATTAATTGTTTCTGTTGTTTTATTTATTTCGGACATTTAAAATGTCTTCCCAGTTCCAATGTGAAATGTTCTTTAGAATGTAAAGTGTCTTGAAATTTAAGGATATTTCCTTGCATTCATATTATGCCACCACTAATATATTACTTGAAAATAGTTTGAAAACAACAATATTATAGTTTATCGCAATAAATCCATTATAGTGACAGGCCTAAGATATCTGCACCAGGAACTGGATTTAGTGTGTTTGCAGTGCAGAGCGCAATCTGCAGCGTCGACTCTAACAGCTGCACATCTGCAACACATCTCAGCTGCTCGCCGTCGAGTCCAGCCGGGCGTATTCTGTTCGGGACACAAAACTGCGTCCACCAAACTCTCCCCTCCCCGGGTCAGGACATCTGACTGAGGTCCAGGCAGGATGAGGCGCATAAAGGGAGTTCAGTGTGAAGCCCATTGTCTCATTTCATGGTCAGGGGGACTTTATTGTCCAGGTTCGGGGCGAAGCGCCTCAAGTTCATTAACATTTTCTAACTGTTACAGGCTTTCTTCAGCGACCGGACCCCCTCCCAGAAACTCCCATCTCCTGCAACAGGGGAACAATGCCTCTTTTTCTGAAGCATTACCATTTAAATGGTGCATACTGTTCAGGCCTGTTAGCGCTCATCTTAATGGATCTTATTCGTGTGAATGAGACACAGTAGGGAGGGCAGATCTGGATGAAGCCACTGTATATTTGCATATTTCATCAATCTGCCAACAGTTGTCTCTGGGTGGGCCGGGCGTATGACCGCGCGTGTGTGTGTGTGCGTGTGTGTGCATGTGTGTGTGTATTTTTCACTGTTGTGCAGGCAGCTGATCTCTGCTAAAAGGAGATGGTCTGTGAAACCTCAGGGAGAGAAGAAAAGAAGTGAAGGGAGCACACAGAAACGATGACAGTAAGCCCAGTGCAAACACACCAGCATCAGTGATGAATGGGCCTACCTGGTGAGAGGAATCCCCACGAACTCGCACAACTCCGCTGGCAGCCAACAGAAAAGACTGCACCAAGAACAGGATCATCGTCTATTAAAGGGCCAGTATTACCTGTTTTCCAGGCCATTTTATAGCACAATCACATAACTATGTTAGCTTCAGTTGTTGAAAAATGCTACATGTATCAAATATGACTTGAAAGAAATTTGACTTCATATTTTAATGCCTTGAAATTGGGCCTCTGCCTCTTTAAAACTCCTGCTCTTTCTGAAACTCCTCTTTCAGGAAGTCATCACAACATGGCTCCTTTACTAAGACTAACAATGTTTTTACCAGCATTTCACTGAGAAGTAGATCATATAATGAGACGCGCAAATTGCTGCTGGCTAGTCTGAAGGAGCTGAGTGGGGGAGTCCACTCAGCTGCTGAAAACTGCAGCTTTGAGGAGGAGCTATGTCTCGAAGGCAGAGCTAAGTCCACCCAGGTGTTTTGGATCACTGAATGGTTGCCATGGAGATTATAAGATTTCTCAAACATGCATGAAAGAATCAAATCAACACTCCAGGTGTGTTTTTATGAGAGAATAACATATTAACATGATGTAAAGCTCAAAAAAGTTGACATTACGTAATACTGCCCCTTCAAATCGTTTTCGTCACACAAACACAATCTACAGTCACAACCGGTTACCCTGGAAATCGGCTTGTTCACATCGTACCGTACACAAGTTAACGTTTTGTCCACACTCCATGTCAGTTGATGACCAGAATGCTCCTTTTGTTGTTTTACATTTACCCCATTTAACAAACACTAACGTGAAATTGCCCCAAAATAACACAGCTTCTTAATATATACAACCTGAAATTAAAATATTAGACTCTTAACTCATTGCCTTTGTTCCTGCTGATGTGAAAGGTGGAGCTGTTTTGTAAATGTGATGGGCCACAATAAAACCATGAACAGGTCTACTCAGGACGTTTTGAGTTATTTACAGATTCTGAAAGTGAAAATCACAAAAGTTCCTTACTACAAGTGAAGTGTGCATTAATAATGTTTTAGGGCTATTTGTAATTTAGAAGTATAATAAAAGAAAAATAGACTTGGGTTGCTTTGGCAAAAACAAACATTTTCCTTCTGCCAGTACATAGTCTGACATAAATAATTTTATTTTAGGTGTTAAGATGCAGTTAGTCAGCGTGGGGCGCAGCTCTGCAGAGTAAAAAAACAAAGAGCAGAAAGCTAAAATATGAAACAACAAATAAAGCAAAATTGAAGAGGGGTACGAGTGAGAACGCCCAAAGCTATTTTAGTGAAAAAGTTAAGTAAATATAAAACATGTAAACCATTTAAAAGTGTCTATTAGCCACTTAGCTGGTATAGTTAGCATGATAATATTACCAGAGAAGATAAACGGGTATTTTTTAGTCATGATGAGACACTCGAGCGCTGTGTGTGGGCGTAATTAAGAGAGAGAACACCAAGCAGCTTAAAAACAAAGACGTTCAGTGCATTATGGTTGATGGGTGCTGGCACTTTCCAAACAGCTTTCATCGGCAATTACAGCTGTTAAAGGATTGTACATATCCTGCAAGAACTTAAATTATATTTTTTCTTTTACTTGAGATGGCGAGAATAAGAACAAAAATTGTGCATTGTTTTCCTTTCACAGTAGATTAGCAGTGTTAGCACAGTTAGCTGCTACAGTTAGCATAAACAAATATAAAAACAGTCCCTCTACATAGTTATTGGCTTTAAATATTCCTTCTTGTTATTGGAGCATACTCAGCATACAGAAGAGGGCCGATTTATCCACGAGAAGCAGCTGAAGATGGCTGTGGGTGTGAGGTTATGGTTGTTTTGGTTTTCCTGCTGTAACCACAGTGACCTGATCTCAGATCAGCAGATAGATGAACAGATTCCTGTTTTCTGCTGAAGCTTCTGAATGCAGATTCTCTTCACGGTTATAATTCTTGCAACAAGCCAACACAACTTTTAAATTTGAATATTTAAATACACAGAATAAAAAGTTTTCTTGTATTTTCTCCCATAAAGGGGGCCTTTTATATAAAATTCACATTTTGCAAATTTTTATAGAGAATTCCTTCTGGGTCTCAGCTCCTTCTAAAAACAACACAAGCCCTTAAAAAACTACCCAGCTATTTTTTGTGGCAAAAAGTTATTGTTTTTTGTTGTCTGGAAAATTAGCTGTTTTATTCTTAAGTCATAATGTGCCGTCACCTAGCAACCCAAGCAGAGTTCCGTCTGTCACCTAGCAACCCAAGCAGAGTTCCGTCTGTCACCTAGCAACACAAGCAGAGTTCCATGTTTGGTCAGCTGGTTTTACCACTGTATGCGCTGTACAATGGCTGCTGGAAAAGACAAATGATTTGTTGTTGACTTCACATCCAGAAGCCACTTGTTGCATTCTTGTTGGTTACACAGGAGGCTCTACTAATGCTTTTCCAAGATGTGAAGTTATCTAATTGGGCATCTGTTTTTAACCATTTTCATGTGCAAATGTAAATGTTGAGTTTGGGGGCGTGGTCAGCAGCAGCTTATTTAGATTTAAAGTGACAAGACACCCTAAAACAGTTCATTCTGAAAGTAGATCAAAATAGATAGAACTGAACAGTCTAAAAACCTATTGAGAAATGATTTTATGTAAAAAAAAAAAAAAAGAAAAAAAGAAAAGTAACCTAGAAACCTATACTAACCTGTTAATGGAAGCATTTACATCACAAAAAAAGGCAATGCTTCTGTAGCAAACCACTTTTGGCAATCAATCTGAAATATCTAGAGTAAAATCAGTTAAAATGTGACCCGAAGTTGCGCTGAACCTAAAAAATAACTCGTTATTTGCTGCTTTCGATTAGCTTTGCATATTTTGTGATCATCAGATGATGTGTGAGAGCTTATCTGTTTTCCTCTTGCCTACTCTTGGTGCTTACACATAGGAAGCCCATCTGAAACATACTGCACTAAACTGAAAATAATCCCTCAGAACAGTTCAGCTGAGAGACACTAAAGAGAAGAAAAAGACAAACATCCTCTCGTCTGCTGATGAGGGCAGCGGCAGTTAACCTGCCCACCTTTCGCTCTACAACCGAGGAAACTGCTGTCCAAACAAGATAGGCTGACACACAGACACTGCGCTCTGACTCATTTGACTCTTCTTCCTAGCTTTTTATCAGCAGCAAAACTTTCCCACAGACAAATACAAAGTCACAGCAGAGCAGCTTCCAGGTCAGAAGTCACGGGAGAAACGTAGGTTTCTGAAAATCGAGCATGAAATTTTAGGAAGGTCTTGACCTTTATGAGTGCCACAGTATCCGATTATGGCTGTAGAACGATTCTTATGTTCCACTGACGGTTCTGTAATTTTAGTAGCAATGTTATCTTATTGTGGAAAAAAAAATTGGCACCACACTGACGCCGTACACAATGATACACTATGATAGTAATAATGTCTTTTTGATTGTTTTACTATGGACCTCTTTTGTGTCTGAAATAAAGATTGATTGATTGATTGATTGATTATCTTTGTTCTGACATCCCTTCACATGGGAAACATGTCAATGAAGCAAAATTTTGGAAACTTGATACAGTTTTGGAAGTCTGGGTTTCCATTGAGAAACCCAGACTTTCTCAATGGAAGACAGTCTGGGTTCAGTATGGAAGACCAAAACTGATATAATTAAAAATAACAGAAATATATGTATGTTTGTTTTTCCTTTTATTTAGAGATGCATTTCTGTCAAAAATGTCATTTTTGTTTTTCCTTTTCCCTATAGATGCATTTTCATCTAAATTGACAAAAATGTCAAAAAATAAATAAATATGCATATTTTGACTAAATATATATATATATATATATATATA